>NW_027193001.1:0-152000 GCF_949987515.2 Delphinus delphis | reverse complement strand
TGCGTTTATGCCCCTGTACACATGCTTGATTCTCTTTCGGAGACATAGCAATCCATAGGTTTTAAGATACTTACTAGTCAGGTACATTCTTAGGCGTTTAATATGCGGTGTTGAGTCCATTTCGTTGAGCAAGGAGTAGCTCTTGTCTATTCCATATTTGGCTTAAGGAACTTTATCTGTGCTCATTTCAATCTCTGGTTTTATGCAGCACCCCAACTCACCTTTCCCCTTAAGCAAGCATAAGTTGGTTTTCTAAATTTGAGACCCTGTTCTGTTCTGTAATTCAGTTCCTGTGTAGCCAAGTTTACATTCCGTGTATTACTGATATCTTATGATGTTTCTTTTTCTGTGTGACTTATTTCAGTTAGAATCATCATACCTGAATCCACTCATTGTGCTGCTAAGGGCCTGATGACACAGATTTCATTGCTGAGTGATATTGCTTTGTAAGTAAATACCACAACTTCTTTATCCATTTTTCACTTTCTGCGATGTTGAACTTGTACTGTAAACGAGGTTCTTGTAAACAGAGCCGTTCCAAACTTTGGGGTGGCTGTGTCTTTTTGATTTTAATTTCCCTAAGCTATAGGACCATAAGTGGAAGTGCCCTAGGTTCTGTTGCTTTGTTTTTTAGATGTTTCAGGAAACACCATACACTTCTCCCGAGTGGTTGTTGGCAATTTACATCCCGCCCATCAGCATAACAAGGCTCCCAGTTCTCCATGGCCTGTCCTGCCTTTCTGGATTTTACACTTTTTTCAGATGGCCCTTTTGACCGGGGGGAAGTGAGACTTCATTGTAGTGCAGATTTCCTTTGCAAGCTTGCTTGGTTGGCCAAAAAGGGCGTATGCGTTTTTTCCTGAATATATTCAGGAAAAAACGCATACGCCCTTTTTGGCCAAGTGCATCATTGTGGACGTTCTGCCTCTTTTCCTATGCTTTCAATGCAATTCCAGTCTACCTCCTGAAATCGGTTTCCTGCAATTCTGCCCCGCTTTCAAGTCCTCTTGGCAGCCTTACTTCAGTGTATTTTTGGACGATAGCTGTCATTTATAACTCTGCAGGTTTGTGAATTACAGTGCCCCTGAGCTCCTTTCTTCACCTCGCTTTCTTGTGACCTGGCCGCAACACCGCAGGATGGCTTCAGGCCCTAATCTGGTTCCGGCCCGGCATGCTGAGCCTTTGGTTAATTCCTCTTCCTGGTGGGAAATGAGAGTTAAATTTGCCCGTCCAGACACCTCCAGCTAGCCTCTCATTGGTTCTCGCTATTCCTGTTCATCTTCCGCAGAAATTGCAAACTGGGCCAAACAGGAGGTTAAAGGGACTGACTCTCCAAGTCGGGAGAGTGTTAGTAAAGCGTCTGGAATGTTGCACCCGAGTACCAGGGTAGGAAAACTGAGACATATTTGAACACGTCTCCCGTTCACATGGTTGATCATACTCTGGGTTCCACATGCATGTTTTAGCTGAAGGAAGAATACTTAAAACCTGGGTAGTTGAAACCCGTGGAATGGGTACCATGCAATATGACTTCAAAGGGTCTTCATTTGCTCACCGAACCTCTCCAACCCTATCACTGCTGCGTTTATGCCCCTGTACACACGCTTGATTCTCTTTTGGAGACATAGCAATCCATAGGTTTTAAGATACTTACTAGTCAGGTACATTCTTAGGCGTTTAATATGGGGTGTTGAGTCCATTTCATTGAGCAAGGAGTAGCTCTTGTCTATTCCATATTTGGCTTAAGGAACTTTATCTGTGCTCATTTCAATCTCTGGTTTTATGCAGCACCCCAACTCACCTTTACCCTTAAGCAAGCATAAGTTGGTTTTCTAAATTTGAGACCCTGTTCTGTTTTGGAATGCAGTTCCTGTGTAGCCAAGGTTACATTCCGTGTATTAGTGATATCTTATGATGTTTCTTTTTCTGTGTGACTTATTTCAGTTAGAATCATCGTACCTGAATCCACTCATTATGCTGCTATGGGCCTGATGACATAGATTTCATTGCTGAGTGATATTGCTTTGTAAGTGAATACCACAACTTCTTTATCCATTTTTCACTTTCTGCGATGTTGAACTTGTACTGTAAACGAGGTTCTTGTAAACAGAGCCGTTCCAAACTTTGGGGTGGCTGTGTCTTTTTGATTTTAATTTCCCTAAGCTATAGGACCATAAGTGGAAGTGCCCTAGGTTCTGTTGCTTTGTTTTTTAGATGTTTCAGGAAACACCATACACTTCTCCCGAGTGGTTGTTCGCAATTTACATCCCGCCCATCAGCATAACAAGGCTCCCAGTTCTCCATGGCCTGTCCTGCCTTTCTGGATTTTACACTTTTTTCAGAGGGCCCTTTTGACCGGGGGGAAGTGAGACTTCATTGTAGTGCAGATTTCCTTTGCAAGCTTGCTTGGTTGGCCAAAAAGGGCGTATGCGTTTTTTCCTGAATATATTCAGGAAAAAACGCATACGCCCTTTTTGGCCAAGTGCATCATTGTGGACGTTCTGCTTCTTTTCCTATGCTTTCAATGCAATTCCAGTCTACCTCCTGAAATCGGTTTCCTGCAATTCTGTCCCGCTTTCAAGTCCTCTTGGCAGCCTTACTTCAGTCTATTTTTGGACGATAGCTGTCATTTATAACTCTGCAGGTTTGTGAATTACAGTGCCCCTGAGCTCCTTTCTTCAACTCGCTTTCTTGTGAGCTGGCCGCAACACCGCAGGATGGCTTCAGGCCCTAATCTGGTTCCGGCACGGCACACTGAGCCTTTCGTTATTTCCTCTTCCTGGTGGGAAATGAGAGTTAAATTTGCCCGTCCAGACACCTCCAGCTAGCCTCTCATTGGTTCTCGCTATTCCTGTTCATCTTCCGCAGATATTGCAAACTGGGCCAAACAGGAGGTTAAAGGCGCTGACTCTCCAAGTGGGGAGAGTGTTAGTAAAGCGTCTGGAATGTTGCACCCGAGTACCAGGGGAGGAAAACTGAGACATATTTGAACACGTCTCCCGATCATATGGTTGATCATACTTGGGTTCACATGCATGTTTTAGCTGAAGGAAGAATACCTAAAACCTGGGTAGTTGAAACCCATGGAATGGGTACCATGCAATATGACTTCAAAGGGTCTTCATTTGCTCACCGAACCTCTCCAATCCTATCACTGCTGCGTTTATGCCCCTGTACACATGCTTGATTCTCTTTCGGAGACATAGCAATCTATAGGTTTTAAGATACTTACTAGTCAGGTACATTCTTAGGCGTTTAATATGCGGTGTTGAGTCCATTTCGTTGAGCAAGGAGTAGCTCTTGTCTATTCCATATTTGGCTTAAGGAACTTTATCTGTGCTCATTTCAATCTCTGGTTTTATGCAGCACCCCAACTCACCTTTCCCCTTAAGCAAGCATAAGTTGGTTTTCTAAATTTGAGACCCTGTTCTGTTTTGGAATGCAGTTCCTCTGTAGCCAAGTTTACATTCCGTGTATTAGTGATATCTTATGATGTTTCTTTTTCTGTGTGACTTATTTCAGTTAGAATCATCGTACCTGAATCCACTCATTATGCTGTTACGGGCCTGATGACATAGATTTCATTGCTGAGTGATACTGCATTGTACGTAAGTACCACAAGTTCTTTATCCATTTTTCACTTTCTGTGATATTGAACTTGTACGGTAAACGAGGTTCCTGTAAACGGAGGCGTCCCAAACTTTGGGGTGGCTGTGTCTTTTTGATTTTAATTTCCCTAAGCTATAGGACCATAAGTGGAAGTGCCCTAGGCTCTGTTGCTTTGTTTTTTAGATGTTTCAGGAAACACCATACACTTCTCCTGAGTGTCTGTTGGCAATTTACATCCCGCCCATCAGCATAACAAGGCTCCCAGTTCTCAATGGCTTGTTGCCTTTCTTTATTTTACACTTTTTTCAGATGGCCCTTTTGACCGGGGGGAAGTGAGACTTCATTGTAGTGCAGATTTCCTTTGCAAGCTTGCTTGGTTGGCCAAAAAGGGCGTATGCGTTTTTTCCTGAATATATTCAGGAAAAAACGCATACGCCCTTTTTGGCCAAGTGCATCATTGTGGACATTCTGCCTCTTTTCCTATGCTTTCAATGCAATTCCAGTCTACCTCCTGAAATCGGTTTCCTGCAATTCTGCCCCGCTTTCAAGTCCTCTTGGCAGCCTTATTTCAGTCTATTTTTGGACGATAGCTGTCATTTATAACTCTGCAGGTTTGTGAATTACAGTGCCCCTGAGCTCCTTTCTTCAACTCGCTTTCTTGTGACCTGGCCGCAACACCGCAGGATGGCTTCAGGCCCTAATCTGGTTGCGGCCCGGCATGCTGAGCCTTTGGTTAATTCCTCTTCCTGGTGAGAAATGAGAGTTAAATTTGCCCGTCCAGACACCTCCAGCTAGCCTCTCATTGGTTCTCGTTATTCCTGTTCATCTTCCGCAGAAATTGCAAACTGGGCCAAACAGGAGGTCAAAGGGACTGACTCTCTAAGTCGGGAGAGTGTTAGTAAAGCGTCTGGAATGTTGCACCCGAGTACCAGGGTAGGAAAACTGAGACATATTTGAACACGTCTCCCGTTCACATGGTTGATCATACTCTGGGTTCCACATGCATGTTTTAGCTGAAGGAAGAATACCTTAAACCTGGAGAGTTGAGACCCGTGGAATGGGTACCATGCAATATGACTTCAAAGGATCTTCATTTGCTCACCGAACCTCTCCAATCCTATCACTGCTGCGTTTATGCCCCTGTACACATGCTTGATTCTCCTTTGGAGAGATAGCAATCTATAGGTTTTAAGATACTTACTAGTCAGGTACATTCTTAGGCGTTTAATATGCGGTGTTGAGTCCATTTCGTTGAGCAAGGAGTAGCTCTTGTCTATTCCATATTTGGCTTAAGGAACTTTATCTGTGCTCATTTCAATCTCTGGTTTTATGCAGCACCCCAACTCACCTTTCCCCTTAAGCAAGCATAAGTTGGTTTTCGAAATTTGAGACCCTGTTCTGTTCTGTAATTCAGTTCCTGTGTAGCCAAGTTTACATTCCGTGTATTACTGATATCTTATGATGTTTCCTTTTCTGTGTGACTTATTTCAGTTAGAATCATCGTACCTGAATCCACTCATTATGCTGCTACGGGCCTGATGACATAGATTTCATTGCTGAGTGATACTGCATTGTACGTAAGTACCACAAGTTCTTTATCCATTTTTCACTTTCTGTGATATTGAACTTGTACGGTAAACGAGGTTCTTGTAAACGGAGGCGTCCCAAACTTTGGGGTGGCTGTGTCTTTTTGATTTTAATTTCCCTAAGCTATAGGACCATAAGTGGCAGTGCCCTAGGCTCTGTTGCTTTGTTTTTTAGATGTTTCAGGAAACACCATACACTTCTCCCGAGTGTCTGTTGGCAATTTACATCCCGCCCATCAGCATAACAAGGCTCCCAGTTCTCCATGGCCTGTCCTGCCTTTCTGGATTTTACACTTTTTTCAGATGGCCCTTTTGACCGGGGGGAAGTGAGACTTCATTGTAGTGCAGATTTCCTTTGCAAGCTTGCTTGGTTGGCCAAAAAGGGCGTATGCGTTTTTTCCTGAATATATTCAGGAAAAAACGCATACGCCCTTTTTGGCCAAGTGCATCATTGTGGACGTTCTGCCTCTTTTCCTATGTTTTCAATGCAATTCCAGTCTACCTCCTGAAATAGGTTTCCTGCAATTCTGCCCCGCTTTCAAGTCCTCTTGGCAGCCTTACTTCAGTCTATTTTTGGACGATAGCTGTCATTTATAACTCTGCAGGTTTGTGAATTACAGTGCCCCTGAGCTCCTTTCTTCAACTCGCTTTCTTGTTACCTGGCCGCAACACCGCAGGATGTCTTCAGGCCCTAATCTGGTTCTGGCACGGCATGCTGAGCCTTTGGTTAATTCCTCTTCCTGGTGGGAAATGAGAGTTAAATTTGCCCATCCAGACACCTCCAGCTTGTCTTTCATTGGTTCTCGCTATTCCTGTTCATCTTCCACAGAAATTGCAAACTGGGCCAAACAGGAGGTTAAAGGGACTGACTCTCCAAGTCGGGAGAGTGTTAGTAAAGCGTCTGGAATGTTGCACCCGAGTACCAGGGGAGGAAAACTGAGACATATTTGAACACGTCTCCCGTTCACATGGTTGATCATACTTGGGTTCCACATGCATCTTTTAGCTGAAGGAAGAATACCTTAAACCTGGATATTTGAAACCCGTGGAATGGGTACCATGCAATATGACTTCAAAGGGTCTTCATTTGCTCACCGAACCTCTCCAATCCTATCACTGCTGCGTTTATGCCCCTGTACACATGCTTGATTCTCTTTCGGAGACATAGCAATCCATAGGTTTTAAGATACTTACTAGTCAGGTACATTCTTAGGCGTTTAATATGCGGTGTTGAGTCCATTTCGTTGAGCAAGGAGTAGCTCTTGTCTATTCCATATTTGGCTTAAGGAACTTTATCTGTGCTCATTTCAATCTCTGGTTTTATGCAGCACCCCAACTCACCTTTCCCCTTAAGCAAGCATAAGTTGGTTTTCTAAATTTGAGACACTGTTCTGTTTTGGAATTCAGTTCCTGTGTAGCCAAGTTTACATTCCGTGTATTACTGATATCTTATGATGTATCTTTTTCTGTGTGACTTATTTCAGTTAGAATCATCGTACCTGAATCCACTCATTGTGCTGCTAAGGGCCTGATGACACAGATTTTATTGCTGAGTGATATTGCTTTGTAAGTAAATACCACAAGTTCTTTATCCATTTTTCACTTTCTGCGATGTTGAACTTGTACTGTAAACGAGGTTCTTGTAAACAGAGCCGTTCCAAACTTTGGTTTGCTGTGTCTTTTTGATTTTAATTTCCCTAAGCTATAGGACCATAAGTGGCAGTGCCCTAGGCTCTGTTGCTTTGTTTTTTACATGTTTCAGGAAACACCATACACTTCTCCCGAGTGTCTGTTGGCAATTTACATCCCGCCCATCAGCATAACAAGGCTCCCAGTTCTCCATGGCCTGTCCTGCCTTTCTGGATTTTACACTTTTTTCAGATGGCCCTTTTGACCGGGGGGAAGTGAGACTTCATTGTAGTGCAGATTTCCTTTGCAAGCTTGCTTGGTTGGCCAAAAAGGGCGTATGCGTTTTTTCCTGAATATATTCAGGAAAAAACGCATACGCCCTTTTTGGCCAAGTGCATCATTGTGGACGTTCTGCCTCTTTTCCTATGCTTTCAATGCAATTCCAGTCTACCTCCTGAAATCGGTTTCCTGCAATTCTGCCCCGCTTTCAAGTCCTCTTGGCACCCTTACTTCAGTCTATTTTTGGACGATAGCTGTCATTTATAACTCTGCAGGTTTGTGAATTACAGTGCCCCTGAGCTCCTTTCTTCAACTCGCTTTCTTGTGAGCTGGCCGCAACACCGCAGGATGGCTTCAGGCCCTAATCTGGTTGCGGCCTGGCATGCTGAGCCTTTGGTTAATTCCTCTTCCTGGTGGGAAATGAGAGTTAAATTTGCCCGTCCAGACACCTCCAGCTAGCCTCTCATTGGTTCTCGCTATTCCTGTTCATCTTCCGCAGAAATTGCAAACTGGGCCAAACAGGAGGTTAAAGGCGCTGACTCTCCAAGTGGGGAGAGTGTTAGTAAAGCGTCTGGAATGTTGCACCCGAGTACCAGGGGAGGAAAACTGAGACATATTTGAACACGTCTCCCGTTCACATGGTTGATCATACTTGGGTTCCACATGCATGTTTTAGCTGAAGGAAGAATACCTTAAACCTGGAGAGTTAAGACCCGTGGAATGGGTACCATGCAATATGACTTCAAAGGGTCTTCATTTGCTCACCGAACCTCTCCAATCCTATCACTGCTGCGTTTATGCCCCTGTACACATGCTTGATTCTCTTTCGGAGACATAGCAATCCATAGGTTTTAAGATACTTACTAGTCAGGTACATTCTTAGGCGTTTAATATGCGGTGTTGAGTCCATTTCGTTGAGCAAGGAGTAGCTCTTGTCTATTCCATATTTGGCTTAAGCAACTTTATCTGTGCTCATTTCAATCTCTGGTTTTATGCAGCACCCCAACTCACCTTTCCCCTTAAGCAAGCATAAGTTGGTTTTCTAAATTTGAGACCCTGTTCTGTTCTGTAATTCAGTTCCTGTGTAGCCAAGGTTACATTCCGTGTATTACTGATATCTTTTTTTTTTTTTGCCATAACTACCTTTATTGGTATCGCTTGTGTATTAGTTCATCAAAACCTTTGTTTCATATTTCTCACCTTAATCCCCTGAAAGTTCCAGATGGGCAAAAATACTTTTAAATACGCAGCTGGCTTCTGTCTTATGTGCTTAATATTATACATTTGTTGCTTGTTTTGCACATGTCTATGGCTGCACTACTTGCAAGACGAAAGTCACATATAAAAATACAGACTAATCGAAACACAAAAGTCAGCCATTGTCTAGAATGTGGTTTACAATACAGAGCTTGCAGACAACACAGACTATATATATAAGTCATCTGTCTGAAAACAGAAAGTAGTGTCTCAGACTGACTCCGGAGAAAGGTGCTGACACACAGGGAAACTCACTGATGATTCTCCTTTATGTTTATTAGATAGATCAATACCAAATTATTTCACATATATTCAATATCTATATATATATATATCTTGTAACCAAATTCTGGTTTAAAAGTCACAAACCAACATGTAAATACAAAATGTTAGGAAAGGTTTAACATACATAGGGGAAAACATGTCTTATGCCTCGCAAAGACTTTCTACAATCTAGCATAAAGGCAAATGTGGTTGAAAAAAAAGGAAATCCATATACAATTACAGAAAAACATTTAGTCAAGCCACCTAATATAAAATATTTCAGATATCATGTCCAAAAACGTCCACGTGTTGCAGAGGTCTCTACAAATCAATTAGAATGACGTCAACAAGATCTGCAAACCGAAGTCTTAGCAAGTAAACGTGACTCATGCTTTTCTCTCTGAGACAATGAGGCTTGACGTTCAGTTAAAGGCAGGTAAACACGACTATGAAGAAACCCTTCTTTACAACAGCTTAACGGTACCCATTTAGGGCAATATACCCGCTTTCCCAGCTATGTGTGCACGCAGTGTTCTGTGATAAAATGACTCAGTTACTTTAAAAAAGCATAAATGGCAAAACAAAATAACCAGAACTCCGCGAAGCTGGTAAAACCACAAAGACACTGAAATCCAGCAACTCCTGAGAGGCTGAGAGATCAAATGAATCATAAAATCTGGATGACTCTGATTTGGGGTTTAACTTTGGTTAAAACTGAAAAGTCTGAAAAGAACCAATGTTTTGGAAGAAGCAGTGTCACTTGTAAACATCCTGCCACCTAACTAAAAGGACGGCCTCTTCTTCTAGACCCACGACTTAATAAGACAGGAAGCTCTCAACACACAGCACTGGAGAAGATGGATTCCACAAGTCAAACTTGAGTGAAACTGTTCTAATGCAATGTACCAAACACGCGTTTGTTCCTACGCGTTTGTTCCTACAACACGCGTTGTAGGAAAAATTACAAAACTAACAAATATTTTTCTCCAGAATTATAAAAGATAAAATCTATGAATCAGTACTGTTATGTGATTACAGAACAATAGCCAACTGAAAAAAAAAACAAAACACCAACCCACAGGCCGTCTACACCATCCCCAATCCATTTCCTGCAGCCAGTACTTCCCACCTGCTCTGAGGACTGAGCCTTAGACACCGTTGACTGTATTTAAAGTTGAGTCAACAGTACTCTCTGTCTCTGGGGCAAAAGTAATGCAGCTCATTACTTACACACAACACTTGTTTCATTCTTCAGGACTTTCTTTGACGGGATTACTCAATGTTGGTTACTTTAAAGGTAACAAAAGGTGTCAGAAAAAAATGCCTTGGAATTCTTTTGCAATTCCACAAAGACACCTGGCAATCTGATACGTTCATTCCTCTCCCCATCACAATTTTTGTTTTTTAAAATTACAATTGACAACTCACGTAAGATGTAATTAATTTACTTAAAATAAGAGAGGGCTTTTCAATCAAGTATCCACGTTCCAAATAACTAAAACATTTAGTTAAATCTTTTAAATTAATCTTTTAATAAATCTTTAATTACTCGGTGCCAGTAATTAAGAGGTTGATTCCGTAAAATTCAAACTTGCACATAGGCGTGTCCCACTCAGAAAAGATTTCATACACTTAGCAACTTGTGCTTTTTGTCTCACCTTTTATAAGAAACACAGATTAATTTCAACTTCAGTTTTCCTTTCTGATGCAGACACGTGTACCTTGTGTAAGAAACGGTCTCCAGGCCACCTCCACGTGTAGACCTCAGCATTTCCTGAGAGTGTGAAGTCAACCCCTCCTCCAGGAGACTCTCGCCCTTTTGAGACATTCCCCCTTGCACCTTATGTTTGTCAGACTATGTTTACAGAAATCAGATGACTGGATGAAAACTCTACAGGACAGTCAAGGACAGACGAGAAGACGAGATGCAGAGCGGGAGCCCCTTCCTCCTCCAGTGCACCTGCTGCGGGCAGCCCTCCAGGAAGGCTTGGCCTCCTCCCCTGGACCACAGACTTACTTTTCTCTGTAATAAAGCAGGTAGTACTTCAGGGGATCTGGCAGAGGGAGGCTCAGGACCTTCTCACGCAGGAAGTTCACCGGGGGCTCGGGCTTGGTGTCCGGCGGGGTTGTCACCTCTTCTTCTTGCCGCTCGTCTTCCAGGTCTCCGCAGCTGGTGTCATCAGAGGGGTTGGAGAGCCGACTGGCAAACACCTCTTTGTCCAAAAAGACAATCGTTTCCATTCGGCGGCGGCGAACTCTCCTCCGTTTAAACCTGGGAGTGTTCTTCAGTCCGTTCCCGTTTTTGTTCACAGC
This sequence comes from Delphinus delphis, assembly GCF_949987515.2. NCBI lineage: Eukaryota > Metazoa > Chordata > Mammalia > Artiodactyla > Delphinidae > Delphinus > Delphinus delphis. The sequence goes on along the minus strand of NW_027193001.1, from coordinate 141,063 downwards.
TTCCTGGTGGATGACCTTCTTAATGGTGCCCCGGATGGCAATGCGCGCCAGGTGCTGGAGGCTGCGAACCGCCAGGGGTGTGGACAAGTCGTGATTCTCCTGACTCCGACTGGCAGGGCTGGACGAGTGGAGCAAAAGACACAGCCAGAATCTTTTTGGTTTCCCAGGCGGAAGGACCCGTCCGAGTTATCTTAGTCAACTTCTCTTCCAGCGACATGACCAGGACGCCCCCGACTTTGAGGAGGCTCTTCATGTACCCCTCGTGCTGCTTCTGCACGCCTGCCCCGCAGTACACCCGGTCATACTGAGAGCAGCCTGGAGAGATCTCCAGGCAATTGCCGGTGACGAAGGAGGGCTCGCAGAAGTCAAACTTGTCGAAGCTGTCACTCGTCCTGATAAAAAGTCCAGCTTCTGCTTCGCATACTCTGTCACATCTGAATGGAGTTCCACCCCGTGGTTCACACCAAAAGGACTGAGGATGAGCCCCACCATGGAGCTGAGGTAGCCGGTGCCGCTGCCCAGGTTCAGGAAGGAAAGGCCAGGCTGCAGGTCCAGGGCCTCCATCACCTCCGAATAGATGCACGGAGCAGAGAGGTGGATGTTCCCGTGCTTCCACGCCAGGTCCTTGTACGCGTTCTCCTTAAACTCCTCGAGGTAATAGTCGGCGCGGTCAACAGCTCGGAAGGCCTGCTCCACCAGCTCGGAGCGGATGTACTGCGCCGCCTTCAGATGGTCTATCAGCTCGTCGTTGTCTTCACCAGCACTCACCGCGCCTCCCATCTTCGGGACCGTGCTTACAGAAAGCTGCCGCTGGAGAGACCTCGGGAACCCCCGGAACGCTGGAGGGCGGACCCCCGGGGAGGGGGGAGGGGCGACGGGAGACGCCTGGGACGCGGAGGGGTGTTTATGCTTGGGGGTGGGGAACGAGAGGACAGCGGAAGAGGACAGGAAGACGGGGAGAGGAGAATGCGGCCCTGGGGGAGGGTCCGGGAGCCCGGGACCACAGGAAGGGGAGGGGTGGAGAGGAGGGAGAGAGGGGGAGGGGGCCGAGGGGCCGCAGCGCCCCCATACCCCGCTGCAGGCCGGGCCGAGGGCGGCGGCGGCGGCGGCGGCGGCTCAGTACCTCCTGGCTCGGCGGGCCCGCGGAATCGGCCGCTGGGCCGCACCTGCAGCTCTTCCGGCGCCCCTTGCCAGTCCGCCTCCCACTACGCAGCCCCGACCTCCGCCCTACTGATATCTTATGATGTTTCTTTTTCTGTGTGACTTATTTCAGTTAGAATCATCATACCTGAATCCACTCATTGTGCTGCTAAGGGCCTGATGACACAGATTTCATTGCTGAGTGATATTGCTTTGTAAGTAAATACCACAACTTCTTTATCCATTTTTCACTTTCTGCGATGTTGAACTTGTACTGTAAACGAGGTTCTTGTAAACAGAGCCGTTCCAAACTTTGGGGTGGCTGTGTCTTTTTGATTTTAATTTCCCTAAGCTATAGGACCATAAGTGGAAGTGCCCTAGGTTCTGTTGCTTTGTTTTTTAGATGTTTCAGGAAACACCATACACTTCTCCCGAGTGGTTGTTGGCAATTTACATCCCGCCCATCAGCATAACAAGGCTCCCAGTTCTCCATGGCCTGTCCTGCCTTTCTGGATTTTACACTTTTTTCGGATGGCCCTTTTGACCGGGGGGAAGTGAGACTTCATTGTAGTGCAGATTTCCTTTGCAAGCTTGCTTGGTTGGCCAAAAAGGGCGTATGCGTTTTTTCCTGAATATATTCAGGAAAAAACGCATACGCCCTTATTGGCCAAGTGCATCATTGTGGACGTTCTGCGTCTTTTCCTATGCTTTCAATGCAATTCCAGTCTACCTCCTGAAATCGGTTTCCTGCAATTCTGCCCCGCTTTCAAGTCCTCTTGGCAGCCTTACTTCAGTCTATTTTTGGACGATAGCTGTCATTTATAACTCTGCAGGTTTGTGAATTACAGTGCCCCTGAGCTCCTTTCTTCAACTCGCTTTCTTGTGAGCTGGCCGCAACACCGCAGGATGGCTTCAGGCCCTAATCTGGTTGCGGCCTGGCATGCTGAGCCTTTGGTTAATTCCTCTTCCTGGTGGGAAATGAGAGTTAAATTTGCCCGTCCAGACACCTCCAGCTAGCCTCTCATTGGTTCTCCCTATTCCTGTTCATCTTCCGCAGAAATTGCAAACTGGGCCAAACAGGAGGTTAAAGGCGCTGACTCTCCAAGTGGGGAGAGTGTTAGTAAAGCGTCTGGAATGTTGCACCCGAGTACCAGGGGAGGAAAACTGAGACATATTTGAACACGTCTCCCGTTCACATGGTTGATCATACTTGGGTTCCACATGCATGTTTTAGCTGAAGGAAGAATACCTAAAACCTGGGTAGTTGAAACCCGTGGAATGGGTACCATGCAACATGACTTCAAAGGGTCTTCATTTGCTCACCGAACCTCTCCAATCCTATCACTGCTGCGTTTATGCCCCTGTACACATGCTTGATTCTCTTTCGGAGACATAGCAATCCATAGGTTTTAACATACTTACTAGTCAGGTACATTCTTAGGCGTTTAATATGCGGTGTTGAGTCCATTTCGATGAGCAAGGAGTAGCTCTTGTCTATTCCATATTTGGCTTAAGGAACTTTATCTGTGCTCATTTCAATCTCTGGTTTTATGCAGCACCCCAACTCACCTTTCCCCTTAAGCAAGCATAAGTTGGTTTTCTAAATTTGAGACCCTGTTCTGTTCTGTAATTCAGTTCCTGTGTAGCCAAGGTTACATTCCGTGTATTACTGATATCTTTTTTTTTTTTGCCATAACTACCTTTATTGGTATCGCTTGTGTATTAGTTCATCAAAACCTTTGTTTCATATTTCTCACCTTAATCCCCTGAAAGTTCCAGATGGGCAAAAATACTTTTAAATACGCAGCTGGCTTCTGTCTTATGTGCTTAATATTATACATTTGTTGCTTGTTTTGCACATGTCTATGGCTGCACTACTTGCAAGACGAAAGTCACATATAAAAATACAGACTAATCGAAACACAAAAGTCAGCCATTGTCTAGAATGTGGTTTACAATACAGAGCTTGCAGACAACACAGACTATATATATAAGTCATCTGTCTGAAAACAGAAAGTAGTGTCTCAGACTGACTCCGGAGAAAGGTGCTGACACACAGGGAAACTCACTGATGATTCTCCTTTATGTTTATTAGATAGATCAATACCAAATTATTTCACATATATTATATTCAATATCTATATATATATATCTTGTAACCAAATTCTGGTTTAAAAGTCACAAACCAACATGTAAATACAAAATGTTAGGAAAGGTTTAACATACATAGGGGAAAACATGTCTTATGCCTCGCAAAGACTTTCTACAATCTAGCATAAAGGCAAATGTGGTTGAAAAAAAAGGAAATCCATATACAATTACAGAAAAACATTTAGTCAAGCCACCTAATATAAAATATTTCAGATATCATGTCCAAAAACGTCCACGTGTTGCAGAGGTCTCTACAAATCAATTAGAATGACGTCAACAAGATCTGCAAACCGAAGTCTTAGCAAGTAAACGTGACTCATGCTTTTCTCTCTGAGACAATGAGGCTTGACGTTCAGTTAAAGGCAGGTAAACACGACTATGAAGAAACCCTTCTTTACAACAGCTTAACGGTACCCATTTAGGGCAATATACCCGCTTTCCCAGCTATGTGTGCACGCAGTGTTCTGTGATAAAATGACTCAGTTACTTTAAAAAAGCATAAATGGCAAAACAAAATAACCAGAACTCCGCGAAGCTGGTAAAACCACAAAGACACTGAAATCCAGCAACTCCTGAGAGGCTGAGAGATCAAATGAATCATAAAATCTGGATGACTCTGATTTGGGGTTTAACTTTGGTTAAAACTGAAAAGTCTGAAAAGAACCAATGTTTTGGAAGAAGCAGTGTCACTTGTAAACATCCTGCCACCTAACTAAAAGGACGGCCTCTTCTTCTAGACCCACGACTTAATAAGACAGGAAGCTCTCAACACACAGCACTGGAGAAGATGGATTCCACAAGTCAAACTTGAGTGAAACTGTTCTAATGCAATGTACCAAACACGCGTTTGTTCCTACGCGTTTGTTCCTACAACACGCGTTGTAGGAAAAATTACAAAACTAACAAATATTTTTCTCCAGAATTATAAAAGATAAAATCTATGAATCAGTACTGTTATGTGATTACAGAACAATAGCCAACTGAAAAAAAAAACAAAACACCAACCCACAGGCCGTCTACACCATCCCCAATCCATTTCCTGCAGCCAGTACTTCCCACCTGCTCTGAGGACTGAGCCTTAGACACCGTTGACTGTATTTAAAGTTGAGTCAACAGTACTCTCTGTCTCTGGGGCAAAAGTAATGCAGCTCATTACTTACACACAACACTTGTTTCATTCTTCAGGACTTTCTTTGACGGGATTACTCAATGTTGGTTACTTTAAAGGTAACAAAAGGTGTCAGAAAAAAATGCCTTGGAATTCTTTTGCAATTCCACAAAGACACCTGGCAATCTGATACGTTCATTCCTCTCCCCATCACAATTTTTGTTTTTTAAAATTACAATTGACAACTCACGTAAGATGTAATTAATTTACTTAAAATAAGAGAGGGCTTTTCAATCAAGTATCCACGTTCCAAATAACTAAAACATTTAGTTAAATCTTTTAAATTAATCTTTTAATAAATCTTTAATTACTCGGTGCCAGTAATTAAGAGGTTGATTCCGTAAAATTCAAACTTGCACATAGGCGTGTCCCACTCAGAAAAGATTTCATACACTTAGCAACTTGTGCTTTTTGTCTCACCTTTTATAAGAAACACAGATTAATTTCAACTTCAGTTTTCCTTTCTGATGCAGACACGTGTACCTTGTGTAAGAAACGGTCTCCAGGCCACCTCCACGTGTAGACCTCAGCATTTCCTGAGAGTGTGAAGTCAACCCCTCCTCCAGGAGACTCTCGCCCTTTTGAGACATTCCCCCTTGCACCTTATGTTTGTCAGACTATGTTTACAGAAATCAGATGACTGGATGAAAACTCTACAGGACAGTCAAGGACAGACGAGAAGACGAGATGCAGAGCGGGAGCCCCTTCCTCCTCCAGTGCACCTGCTGCGGGCAGCCCTCCAGGAAGGCTTGGCCTCCTCCCCTGGACCACAGACTTACTTTTCTCTGTAATAAAGCAGGTAGTACTTCAGGGGATCTGGCAGAGGGAGGCTCAGGACCTTCTCACGCAGGAAGTTCACCGGGGGCTCGGGCTTGGTGTCCGGCGGGGTTGTCACCTCTTCTTCTTGCCGCTCGTCTTCCAGGTCTCCGCAGCTGGTGTCATCAGAGGGGTTGGAGAGCCGACTGGCAAACACCTCTTTGTCCAAAAAGACAATCGTTTCCATTCGGCGGCGGCGAACTCTCCTCCGTTTAAACCTGGGAGTGTTCTTCAGTCCGTTCCCGTTTTTGTTCACAGCTTCCTGGTGGATGACCTTCTTAATGGTGCCCCGGATGGCAATGCGCGCCAGGTCCTGGAGGCTGCGAACCGCCAGGGGTGTGGACAAGTCGTGATTCTCCTGACTCCGACTGGCAGGGCTGGACGAGTGGAGCAAAAGACACAGCCAGAATCTTTTTGGTTTCCCAGGCGGAAGGACCCGTCCGAGTTATCTTAGTCAACTTCTCTTCCAGCGACATGACCAGGACGCCCCCGACTTTGAGGAGGCTCTTCATGTACCCCTCGTGCTGCTTCTGCACGCCTGCCCCGCAGTACACCCGGTCATACTGAGAGCAGCCTGGAGAGATCTCCAGGCAATTGCCGGTGACGAAGGAGGGCTCGCAGAAGTCAAACTTGTCGAAGCTGTCACTCGTCCTGATAAAAAGTCCAGCTTCTGCTTCGCATACTCTGTCACATCTGAATGGAGTTCCACCCCGTGGTTCACACCAAAAGGACTGAGGATGAGCCCCACCATGGAGCTGAGGTAGCCGGTGCCGCTGCCCAGGTTCAGGAAGGAAAGGCCAGGCTGCAGGTCCAGGGCCTCCATCACCTCCGAATAGATGCACGGAGCAGAGAGGTGGATGTTCCCGTGCTTCCACGCCAGGTCCTTGTACGCGTTCTCCTTAAACTCCTCGAGGTAATAGTCGGCGCGGTCAACAGCTCGGAAGGCCTGCTCCACCAGCTCGGAGCGGATGTACTGCGCCGCCTTCAGATGGTCTATCAGCTCGTCGTTGTCTTCACCAGCACTCACCGCGCCTCCCATCTTCGGGACCGTGCTTACAGAAAGCTGCCGCTGGAGAGACCTCGGGAACCCCCGGAACGCTGGAGGGCGGACCCCCGGGGAGGGGGGAGGGGCGACGGGAGACGCCTGGGACGCGGAGGGGTGTTTATGCTTGGGGGTGGGGAACGAGAGGACAGCGGAAGAGGACAGGAAGACGGGGAGAGGAGAATGCGGCCCTGGGGGAGGGTCCGGGAGCCCGGGACCACAGGAAGGGGAGGGGTGGAGAGGAGGGAGAGAGGGGGAGGGGGCCGAGGGGCCGCAGCGCCCCCATACCCCGCTGCAGGCCGGGCCGAGGGCGGCGGCGGCGGCGGCGGCGGCTCAGTACCTCCTGGCTCGGCGGGCCCGCGGAATCGGCCGCTGGGCCGCACCTGCAGCTCTTCCGGCGCCCCTTGCCAGTCCGCCTCCCACTACGCAGCCCCGACCTCCGCCCTACTGATATCTTATGATGTTTCTTTTTCTGTGTGACTTATTTCAGTTAGAATCATCATACCTGAATCCACTCATTGTGCTGCTAAGGGCCTGATGACACAGATTTCATTGCTGAGTGATATTGCTTTGTAAGTAAATACCACAACTTCTTTATCCATTTTTCACTTTCTGCGATGTTGAACTTGTACTGTAAACGAGGTTCTTGTAAACAGAGCCGTTCCAAACTTTGGGGTGGCTGTGTCTTTTTGATTTTAATTTCCCTAAGCTATAGGACCATAAGTGGAAGTGCCCTAGGTTCTGTTGCTTTGTTTTTTAGATGTTTCAGGAAACACCATACACTTCTCCCGAGTGGTTGTTGGCAATTTACATCCCGCCCATCAGCATAACAAGGCTCCCAGTTCTCCATGGCCTGTCCTGCCTTTCTGGATTTTACCCTTTTTTCAGATGGCCCTTTTGACCGGGGGGAAGTGAGACTTCATTGTAGTGCAGATTTCCTTTGCAAGCTTGCTTGGTTGGCCAAAAAGGGCGTATGCGTTTTTTCCTGAATATATTCAGGAAAAAACGCATACGCCCTTTTTGGCCAAGTGCATCATTGTGGACGTTCTGCGTCTTTTCCTATGCTTTCAATGCAATTCCAGTCTACCTCCTGAAATCGGTTTCCTGCAATTCTGCCCCGCTTTCAAGTCCTCTTGGCAGCCTTACTTCAGTCTATTTTTCGACGATAGCTGTCATTTATAACTCTGCAGGTTTGTGAATTACAGTGCCCCTGAGCTCCTTTCTTCAACTCGCTTTCTTTTGAGCTGGCCGCAACACCGCAGGATGGCTTCAGGCCCTAATCTGGTTCCGGTACGGCACACTGAGCCTTTGGTTATTTCCTCTTCCTGGTGGGAAATGAGAGTTAAATTTGCCCGTCCAGACACCTCCAGCTAGCCTCTCATTGGTTCTCGCTATTCCTGTTCATCTTCCGCAGAAATTGCAAACTGTGCCAAACAGGAGGTTAAAGGCGTTGACTCTCCAAGTGGGGAGAGTGTTAGTAAAGCGTCTGGAATGTTGCACCCGAGTACCAGGGTACGAAAACTGAGACATATTTGAACACGTCTCCCGATCACATGGTTGATCATACTCTGGGTTCCACATGCATGTTTTAGCTGAAGGAAGAATACCTAAAACCTGGGTAGTTGAAACCCGTGGAATGGGTACAATGCAATATGACTTCAAAGGGTCTTCATTTGCTCACCGAACCTCTCCAATCCTATCACTGCTGCGTTTATGCCCCTGTACACATGCTTGATTCTCTTTCGGAGACATAGCAATCCATAGGTTTTAAGATACTTACTAGTCAGGTACATTCTTAGGCGTTTAATATGCGGTGTTGAGTCCATTTCATTGAGCAAGGAGTAGCTCTTGTGTATTCCATATTTGGCTTAAGGAACTTTATCTGTGCTCATTTCAATCTCTGGTTTTATGTAGCAACCCAACTCACCTTTCCCCTTAAGCAAGCATAAGTTGGTTTTCTAAATTTGAGAACCTGTTCTGTTTTGGAATTCAGTTCCTGTGTAGCCAAGTTTACATTCCGTGTATTAGTGATATCTTATGATGTTTCTTTTTCTGTGTGACTTATTTCAGTTAGAATCATCGTACCTGAATCTAGTCATTATGCTGCTACGGGCCTGATGACATAGATTTCATTGCTGAGTGATACTGCAATGTACGTAAGTACCACAAGTTCTTTATCCATTTTTCACTTTCTGTGATATTGAACTTGTACGGTAAACGAGGTTCTTGTAAACAGAGGCGTCCCAAACTTTGGGGTGGCTGTGTCTTTTTGATTTTAATTTCCCTAAGCTATAGGACCATAAGTGGCAGTGCCCTAGGCTCTGTTGCTTTGTTTTTTAGATGCTTCAGGAAACACCATACACTTCTCCCGAGTGTCTGTTGGCAATTTACATCCCGCCCATCAGCATAACAAGGCTCCCAGTTCTCCATGGCCTGTCCTGCCTTTCTGGATTTTACACTTTTTTCAGATGGCCCTTTTGACCGGGGGGAAGTGAGACTTCATTGTAGTGCAGATTTCCTTTGCAAGTTTGCTTGGTTGGCCAAAAAGGGCGTATGCGTTTTTTCCTGAATATATTCAGGAAAAAACGCATACGCCCTTTTTGGCCAAGTGCATCATTGTGGACGTTCTGCCTCTTTTCCTATGCTTTCAATGCAATTCCAGTCTACCTCCTGAAATCGGTTTCCTGCAATTCTGCCCCGCTTTCAAGTCCTCTTGGCAGCCTTACTTCAGTCTATTTTTGGACGATAGCTGTCATTTATAACTCTGCAGGTTTGTGAATTACAGTGCCCCTGAGCTCCTTTCTTCAACTCGCTTTCTTGTGACCTGGCCGCAACACCGCAGGATGTCTTCAGGCCCTAATCTGGTTCTGGCATGGCACGCTGAGCCTTTGGTTAATTCTTCTTCCTGGTGGGAAATGAGAGTTAAATTTGCCCATCCAGACACCTCCAGCTAGTCTCTCATTGGTTCTCGCTATTCCTGTTCATCTTCCACAGAAATTGCAAACTGGGCCAAACAGGAGGTTAAAGGGACTGACTCGCCAAGTGGGGAGAGTGTTAGTAAAGCGTCTGGAATGTTGCACCCGAGTACCAGGGGAGGAAAACTGAGACATATTTGAACACGTCTCCCGATCACATGGTTGATCATACTGTAGGTTCCATATGCATGTTTTAGCTGAAGGAAGAATACCTAAAACCTGGGTAGTTGAAACCCGTGGAATGGGTACCATGCAATATGACTTCAAAGGGTCTTCATTTGCTCACGAACCTCTCCAATCCTATCACTGCTGCGTTTATGCCCCTGTACACATGCTTGATTCTCTTTCAGAGACATAGCAATCCATAGGTTATAAGATACTTACTAGTCAGGTACATTCTTAGGCGTTTAATATGCGGTGTTGAGTCCATTTCGTTGAGCAAGGAGTAGCTCTTGTCTATTCCATATTTGGCTTAAGGAACTTTATCTGTGCTCATTTCAATCTCTGGTTTTATGCAGCACCCCAACTCACCTTTCCCCTTAAGCAAGCATAAGTTGGTTTTCTAAATTTGAGACCCTGTTCTGTTCTGTAATTCAGTTCCTGTGTAGCCAAGTTTACATTCCGTGTATTACTGATATCTTATGATGTTTCTTTTTCTGTGTGACTTATTTCAGTTAGAATCATCATACCTGAATCCACTCATTGTGCTGCTAAGGGCCTGATGACATAGATTTCATTGCTGAGTGATATTGCTTTGTAAGTAAATACCACAACTTCTTTATCTATTTTTCACTTTCTGCGATGTTGAACTTGTACTGTAAACGAGGTTCTTGTAAACAGAGGCGTCCCAAACTTTGGGGTGGCTGTGTCTTTTTGATTTTAATTTCCCTAAGCTATAGGACCATAAGTGGCAGTGCCCTAGGCTCTGTTGCTTTGTTTTTTAGATGTTTCAGGAAACACCATACACTTCTCCTGAGTGTCTGTTGGTAATTTACATCCCCCCCATCAGCATAACAAGGCTCCCAGTTCTCCATGGCATGTCCTGCCTTTCTGGATTTTACACTTTTTTCAGATGGCCCTTTTGACCGGGGGGAAGTGAGACTTCATTGTAGTGCAGATTTCCTTTGCAAGCTTGCTTGGTTGGCCAAAAAGGGCGTATGCGTTTTTTCCTGAATATATTCAGGAAAAAACGCATACGCCCTTTTTGGCCAAGTGCATCATTGTGGACGTTCTGCCTCTTTTCCTATGCTTTCAATGCAATTCCAGTCTACCTCCTGAAATCGGTTTCCTGCAATTCTGCCCCGCTTTCAAGTCCTCTTGGCAGCCTTACTTCAGTCTATTTTTGGACGATAGCTGTCATTTATAACTCTGCAGGTTTGTGAATTACAGTGCCCCTGAGCTCCTTTCTTCAACTCGCTTTCTTTTGAGCTGGCCGCAACACCGCAGGATGGCTTCAGACCCTAATCTGGTTCCGGTACGGCACACTGAGCCTTTGGTTATTTCCTCTTCCTGGTGGGAAATGAGAGTTAAATTTGCCCGTCCAGACACCTCCAGCTAGCCTCTCATTGGTTCTCGCTATTCCTGTTCATCTTCCGCAGAAATTGCAAACTGGGCCAAACAGGAGGTTAAAGGGACTGACTCTCCAAGTCGGGAGAGTGTTAGTAAAGCGTCTGGAATGTTGCACCCGAGTACCAGGGTACGAAAACTGGGACATATTTGAACACGTCTCCCGATCACATGATTGATCATACTCTAGGTTCCACATGCATGTTTTAGCTGAAGGAAGAATACCTAAAACCTGTTTAGTTGAAACCCGTGGAATGGGTACCATGCAATATGAATTCAAAGGGTCTTCATTTGCTCACGAACCTCTCCAATCCTATCACTGCTGCGTTTATGCCCCTGTACACATGCTTGATTCTCTTTCGGAGACATAGCAATCCATAGGTTTTAAGATACTTACTAGTCAGGTACATTCTTAGGCGTTTAATATGCGGTGTTGAGTCCATTTCGTTGAGCAAGGGGTAGCTCTTGTCTATTATATATTTGGCTTAAGGAACTTTATCTGTGCTCATTTCAATCTCTGGTTTTATGCAGCACCCCAACTCACCTTTCCCCTTAAGCAAGCATAAGTTGGTTTTCTAAATTTGAGACCCTGTTCTGTTCTGTAATTCAGTTCCTGTGTAGCCAAGTTTACATTCCGTGTATTACTGATATCTTTTTTTTTTTTTGCCATAACTACCTTTATTGGTATCGCTTGTGTATTAGTTCATCAAAACCTTTGTTTCATATTTCTCACCTTAATCCCCTGAAAGTTCCAGATGGGCAAAAATACTTTTAAATACGCAGCTGGCTTCTGTCTTATGTGCTTAATATTATACATTTGTTGCTTGTTTTGCACATGTCTATGGCTGCACTACTTGCAAGACGAAAGTCACATATAAAAATACAGACTAATTGAAACACAAAAGTCAGTCATTGTCTAGAATGTGGTTTACAATACAGAGCTTGCAGACAACACAGACTATATATATAAGTCATCTGTCTGAAAACAGAAAGTAGTGTCTCAGACTGACTCCGGAGAAAGGTGCTGACACACAGGGAAACTCACTGATGATTCTCCTTTATGTTTATTAGATAGATCAATACCAAATTATTTCACATATATTATATTCAATATCTATATATATATATCTTGTAACCAAATTCTGGTTTAAAAGTCACAAACCAACATGTAAATACAAAATGTTAGGAAAGGTTTAACATACATAGGGGAAAACATGTCTTATGCCTCGCAAAGACTTTCTACAATCTAGCATAAAGGCAAATGTGGTTGAAAAAAAAGGAAATCCATATACAATTACAGAAAAACATTTAGTCAAGCCACCTAATATAAAATATTTCAGATATCATGTCCAAAAACGTCCACGTGTTGCAGAGGTCTCTACAAATCAATTAGAATGACGTCAACAAGATCTGCAAACCGAAGTCTTAGCAAGTAAACGTGACTCATGCTTTTCTCTCTGAGACAATGAGGCTTGACGTTCAGTTAAAGGCAGGTAAACACGACTATGAAGAAACCCTTCTTTACAACAGCTTAATGGTACCCATTTAGGGCAATATACCCGCTTTCCCAGCTATGTGTGCATGCAGTGTTCTGTGATAAAATGACTCAGTTACTTTAAAAAAGCATAAATGGCAAAACAAAATAACCAGAACTCCGCGAAGCTGGTAAAACCACAAAGACACTGAAATCCAGCAACTCCTGAGAGGCTGAGAGATCAAATGAATCATAAAATCTGGATGACTCTGATTTGGGGTTTAACTTTGGTTAAAACTGAAAAGTCTGAAAAGAACCAATGTTTTGGAAGAAGCAGTGTCACTTGTAAACATCCTGCCACCTAACTAAAAGGACAGCCTCTTCTTCTAGACCCACGACTTAATAAGACAGGAAGCTCTCAACACACAGCGCTGGAGAAGATGGATTCCACAAGTCAAACTTGAGTGAAACTGTTCTAATGCAATGTACCAAACACGCGTTTGTTCTTAGGAAAAATTACAAAACTAACAAATATTTTTCTCCAGAATTATAAAAGATAAAATCTATGAATCAGTACTGTTATGTGATTACAGAACAATAGCCAACTGAAAAAAAAAACAAAACACCAACCCACAGGCCGTCTACACCATCCCCAATCCATTTCCTGCAGCCAGTACTTCCCACCTGCTCTGAGGACTGAGCCTTAGACACCGTTGACTGTATTTAAAGTTGAGTCAACAGTACTCTCTGTCTCTGGGGCAAAAGTAATGCAGCTCATTACTTACACACAACACTTGTTTCATTCTTCAGGACTTTCTTTGACGGGATTACTCAATGTTGGTTACTTTAAAGGTAACAAAAGGTGTCAGAAAAAAATGCCTTGGAATTCTTTTGCAATTCCACAAAGACACCTGGCAATCTGATACGTTCATTCCTCTCCCCATCACAATTTTTGTTTTTTAAAATTACAATTGACAACTCACGTAAGATGTAATTAATTTACTTAAAATAAGAGAGGGCTTTTCAATCAAGTATCCACGTTCCAAATAACTAAAACATTTAGTTAAATCTTTTAAATTAATCTTTTAATAAATCTTTAATTACTCGGTGCCAGTAATTAAGAGGTTGATTCCGTAAAATTCAAACTTGCACATAGGCGTGTCCCACTCAGAAAAGATTTCATACACTTAGCAACTTGTGCTTTTTGTCTCACCTTTTATAAGAAACACAGATTAATTTCAACTTCAGTTTTCCTTTCTGATGCAGACACGTGTACCTTGTGTAAGAAACGGTCTCCAGGCCACCTCCACGTGTAGACCTCAGCATTTCCTGAGAGTGTGAAGTCAACCCCTCCTCCAGGAGACTCTCGCCCTTTTGAGACATTCCCCCTTGCACCTTATGTTTGTCAGACTATGTTTACAGAAATCAGATGACTGGATGAAAACTCTACAGGACAGTCAAGGACAGACGAGAAGACGAGATGCAGAGCGGGAGCCCCTTCCTCCTCCAGTGCACCTGCTGCGGGCAGCCCTCCAGGAAGGCTTGGCCTCCTCCCCTGGACCACAGACTTACTTTTCTCTGTAATAAAGCAGGTAGTACTTCAGGGGATCTGGCAGAGGGAGGCTCAGGACCTTCTCACGCAGGAAGTTCACCGGGGGCTCGGGCTTGGTGTCCGGCGGGGTTGTCACCTCTTCTTCTTGCCGCTCGTCTTCCAGGTCTCCGCAGCTGGTGTCATCAGAGGGGTTGGAGAGCCGACTGGCAAACACCTCTTTGTCCAAAAAGACAATCGTTTCCATTCGGCGGCGGCGAACTCTCCTCCGTTTAAACCTGGGAGTGTTCTTCAGTCCGTTCCCGTTTTTGTTCACAGCTTCCTGGTGGATGACCTTCTTAATGGTGCCCCGGATGGCAATGCGCGCCAGGCCCTGGAGGCTGCGAACCGCCAGGGGTGTGGACAAGTCGTGATTCTCCTGACTCCGACTGGCAGGGCTGGACGAGTGGAGCAAAAGACACAGCCAGAATCTTTTTGGTTTCCCAGGCGGAAGGACCCGTCCGAGTTATCTTAGTCAACTTCTCTTCCAGCGACATGACCAGGACGCCCCCGACTTTGAGGAGGCTCTTCATGTACCCCTCGTGCTGCTTCTGCACGCCTGCCCCGCAGTACACCCGGTCATACTGAGAGCAGCCTGGAGAGATCTCCAGGCAATTGCCGGTGACGAAGGAGGGCTCGCAGAAGTCAAACTTGTCGAAGCTGTCACTCGTCCTGATAAAAAGTCCAGCTTCTGCTTCGCATACTCTGTCACATCTGAATGGAGTTCCACCCCGTGGTTCACACCAAAAGGACTGAGGATGAGCCCCACCATGGAGCTGAGGTAGCCGGTGCCGCTGCCCAGGTTCAGGAAGGAAAGGCCAGGCTGCAGGTCCAGGGCCTCCATCACCTCCGAATAGATGCACGGAGCAGAGAGGTGGATGTTCCCGTGCTTCCACGCCAGGTCCTTGTACGCGTTCTCCTTAAACTCCTCGAGGTAATAGTCGGCGCGGTCAACAGCTCGGAAGGCCTGCTCCACCAGCTCGGAGCGGATGTACTGCGCCGCCTTCAGATGGTCTATCAGCTCGTCGTTGTCTTCACCAGCACTCACCGCGCCTCCCATCTTCGGGACCGTGCTTACAGAAAGCTGCCGCTGGAGAGACCTCGGGAACCCCCGGAACGCTGGAGGGCGGACCCCCGGGGAGGGGGGAGGGGCGACGGGAGACGCCTGGGACGCGGAGGGGTGTTTATGCTTGGGGGTGGGGAACGAGAGGACAGCGGAAGAGGACAGGAAGACGGGGAGAGGAGAATGCGGCCCTGGGGGAGGGTCCGGGAGCCCGGGACCACAGGAAGGGGAGGGGTGGAGAGGAGGGAGAGAGGGGGAGGGGGCCGAGGGGCCGCAGCGCCCCCATACCCCGCTGCAGGCCGGGCCGAGGGCGGCGGCGGCGGCGGCGGCGGCTCAGTACCTCCTGGCTCGGCAGGCCCGCGGAATCGGCCGCTGGGCCGCACCTGCAGCTCTTCCGGCGCCCCTTGCCAGTCCGCCTCCCACTACGCAGCCCCGACCTCCGCCCTACTGATATCTTATGATGTTTCTTTTTCTGTGTGACTTATTTCAGTTAGAATCAT
This sequence comes from Delphinus delphis, assembly GCF_949987515.2. Classification (NCBI taxonomy): domain Eukaryota; kingdom Metazoa; phylum Chordata; class Mammalia; order Artiodactyla; family Delphinidae; genus Delphinus; species Delphinus delphis. Next base: position 125,580 of record NW_027193001.1, on the reverse strand, counting down.
CATACCTGAATCCACTCATTGTGCTGCTAAGGGCCTGATGACACAGATTTCATTGCTGAGTGATATTGCTTTGTAAGTAAATACCACAACTTCTTTATCCATTTTTCACTTTCTGCGATGTTGAACTTGTACTGTAAACGAGGTTCTTGTAAACAGAGCCGTTCCAAACTTTGGGGTGGCTGTGTCTTTTTGATTTTAATTTCCCTAAGCTATAGGACCATAAGTGGAAGTGCCCTAGGTTCTGTTGCTTTGTTTTTTAGATGTTTCAGGAAACACCATACACTTCTCCCAAGTGGTTGTTGGCAATTTACATCCCGCCCATCAGCATAACAAGGCTCCCAGTTCTCCATGGCCTGTCCTGCCTTTCTGGATTTTACCCTTTTTTCAGATGGCCCTTTTGACCGGGGGGAAGTGAGACTTCATTGTAGTGCAGATTTCCTTTGCAAGCTTGCTTGGTTGGCCAAAAAGGGCGTATGCGTTTTTTCCTGAATATATTCAGGAAAAAACGCATACGCCCTTTTTGGCCAAGTGCATCATTGTGGACGTTCTGCCTCTTTTCCTATGCTTTCAATGCAATTCCAGTCTACCTCCTGAAATCGGTTTCCTGCAATTCTGCCCCGCTTTCAAGTCCTCTTGGCAGCCTTACTTCAGTCTATTTTTCGACGATAGCTGTCATTTATAACTCTGCAGGTTTGTGAATTACAGTGCCCCTGAGCTCCTTTCTTCAACTCGCTTTCTTGTGACCTGGCCGCAACACCGCAGGATGGCTTCAGGCCCTAATCTGGTTCTGGCACGGCACGCTGAGCCTTTGGTTATTTCCTCTTCCTGGTGGGAAATGAGAGTTAAATTTGCCCGTCCAGACACCTCCAGCTAGCCTCTCATTGGTTCTCGCTATTCCTGTTCATCTTCCGCAGAAATTGCAAACTGTGCCAAACAGGAGGTTAAAGGCGCTGACTCTCCAAGTGGGGAGAGTGTTAGTAAAGCGTCTGGAATGTTGCACCCGAGTACCAGGGGAGGAAAACTGAGACATATTTGAACACGTCTCCCGTTCACATGGTTGATCATACTTGGGTTCCACATGCATGTTTTAGCTGAAGGAAGAATACCTTAAACCTGGAGAGTTAAGACCCGTGTAATGGGTACCATGCAATATGACTTCAAAGGGTCTTCATTTGCTCACCGAACCTCTCCAATCCTATCACTGCTGCGTTTATGCCCCTGTACACATGCTTGATTCTCTTTCGGAGACATAGCAATCCATAGGTTTTAAGATACTTACTAGTCAGGTACATTCTTAGGCGCTTAATATGCGGTGTTGAGTCCATTTCGTTGAGCAAGGAGTAGCTCTTGTCTATTCCATATTTGGCTTAAGGAACTTTATCTGTGCTCATTTCAATCTCTGGTTTTATGCAGCACCCCAACTCACCTTTACCCTTAAGCAAGCATAAGTTGGTTTTCTAAATTTGAGACCCTGTTCTGTTCTGTAATTCAGTTCCTGTGTAGCCAAGTTTCCATTCCGTGTATTACTGATATCTTATGATGTTTCTTTTTCTGTGTGACTTATTTCAGTTAGAATCATCATACCTGAATCCACTCATTGTGCTGCTAAGGGCCTGATGACACAGATTTCATTGCTGAGTGATATTGCTTTGTAAGTAAATACCACAACTTCTTTATCCATTTTTCACTTTCTGCGATGTTGAACTTGTACTGTAAACGAGGTTCTTGTAAACAGAGCCGTTCCAAACTTTGGGGTGGCTGTGTCTTTTTGATTTTGAATTCCCTAAGCTATAGGACCATAAGTGGAAGTGCCCTAGGCTCTGTTGCTTTGTTTTTTAGATGTTTCAGGAAACACCATACACTTCTCCCGAGTGTCTGTTGGCAATTTACATCCCGCCCATCAGCATAACAAGGCTCCCAGTTCTCCATGGCCTGTCCTGCCTTTCTGGATTTTACACTTTTTTCAGATGGCCCTTTTGACCGGGGTTAAGTGAGACTTCATTGTAGTGCAGATTTCCTTTGCAAGCTTGCTTGGTTGGCCAAAAAGGGCGTATGCGTTTTTTCCTGAATATATTCAGGAAAAAACGCATACGCCCTTTTTGGCCAAGTGCATCATTGTGGACGTTCTGCCTCTTTTCCTATGCATTCAATGCAATTCCAGTCTACCTCCTGAAATCGGTTTCCTGCAATTCTGCCCCGCTTTCAAGTCCTCTTGGCAGCCTTACTTCAGTCTATTTTTGGACGATAGCTGTCATTTATAACTCTGCAGGTTTGTGAATTACAGTGCCCCTGAGCTCCTTTCTTCAACTCGCTTTCTTGTGACCTGGCCGCAACACCGCAGGATGGCTTCAGGCCCTAATCTGGTTCTGGCACGGCACGCTGAGCCTTTGGTTATTTCCTCCTCCTGGTGGGAAATGAGAGTTAAATTTGCCCGTCCAGACACCTCCAGCTAGCCTCTCATTGGTTCTCGCTATTCCTGTTCATCTTCCGCAGAAATTGCAAACTGGGCCAAACAGGAGGTTAAAGGTGCTGACTCTCCAAGTGGGGAGAGTGTTAGTAAAGCGTCTGGAATGTTGCACCCGAGTACCAGGGGAGGAAAACTGAGACATATTTGAACACGTCTCCCGATCACATGGTTGATCATACTCTGGGTTCCACATGCATGTTTTAGCTGAAGGAAGAATACCTAAAACCTGGGTAGTTGAAACCCGTGGAATGGGTACCATGCAATATGACTTCAAAGGGTCTTCATTTGCTCACCGAACCTCTCCAATCCTATCACTGCTGCGTTTATGCCCCTGTACACATGCTTGATTCTCTTTCGGAGACATAGCAATCTATAGGTTTTAAGATACTTACTAGTCAGGTACATTCTTAGGCATTTAATATGCAGTGTTGAGTCCATTTCGTTGAGCAAGGAGTAGCTCTTGTCTATTCCATATTTGGCTTAAGGAACTTTATCTGTGCTCATTTCAATCTCTGGTTTTATGCAGCACCCCAACTCACCTTTACCCTTAAGCAAGCATAAGTTGGTTTTCTAAATTTGAGACCCTGTTCTGTTCTGTAATTCAGTTCCTGTGTAGCCAAGTTTCCATTCCGTGTATTACTGATATCTTATGATGTTTCTTTTTCTGTGTGACTTATTTCAGTTAGAATCATCATACCTGAATCCACTCATTGTGCTGCTAAGGGCCTGATGACACAGATTTCATTGCTGAGTGATATTGCTTTGTAAGTAAATACCACAACTTCTTTATCCATTTTTCACTTTCTGCGATGTTGAACTTGTACTGTAAACGAGGTTCTTGTAAACAGAGCCGTCCCAAACTTTGGGGTGGCTGTGTCTTTTTGATTTTAATTTCCCTAAGCTATAGGACCATAAGTGGAAGTGCCCTAGGTTCTGTTGCTTTGTTTTTTAGATGTTTCAGGAAACACCATACACTTCTCCCGAGTGTCTGTTGGCAATTTACATCCAGCCCATCAGCATAACAAGGCTCCCAGTTCTCCATGGCCTGTCCTGCCTTTCTGGATTTTACACTTTTTTCAGATGGCCCTTTTGACCGGGGGGAAGTGAGACTTCATTGTAGTGCAGATTTCCTTTGCAAGCTTGCTTGGTTGGCCAAAAAGGGCGTATGCGTTTTTTCCTGAATATATTCAGGAAAAAACGCATACGCCCTTTTTGGCCAAGTGCATCATTGTGGACGTTCTGCCTCTTTTCCTATGCTTTCAATGCAATTCCAGTCTACCTCCTGAAATCAGTTTCCTGCAATTCTGCCCCGCTTTCAAGTCCTCTTGGCAGCCTTACTTCAGTCTATTTTTGGACGATAGCTGTCATTTATAACTCTGCAGGTTTGTGAATTACAGTGCCCCTGCGCATCTTTCTTCAACTCGGTTTCTTTTGAGCTGGCCGCAACACCGCAGGATGGCTTCAGGCCCTAATCTGGTTCTGGCACGGCACGCTGAGCCTTTGGTTATTTCCTCTTCCTGTTGGGAAATGAGAGTTAAATTTGCCCGTCCAGACACCTCCAGCTAGCCTCTCATTGGTTCTCGCTATTCCTGTTCATCTTCCGCAGAAATTGCAAACTGTGCCAAACAGGAGGTTAAAGGCGCTGACTCTCCAAGTGGGGAGAGTGTTAGTAAAGCGTCTGGAATGTTGCACCCGAGTACCAGGGGAGGAAAACTGAGACATATTTGAACACGTCTCCCGATCACATGGTTGATCATACTCTGGGTTCCACATGCATGTTTTAGCTGAAGGAAGAATACCTAAAACCTGGGTAGTTGAAACCCGTGGAATGGGTACCATGCAATATGACTTCAAAGGGTCTTCATTTGCTCACCGAACCTCTCCGATCCTATCACTGCTGCGTTTATGCCCCTGTACACATGCTTGATTCTCTTTCGGAGACATAGCAATCCATAGGTTTTAAGATACTTACTAGTCAGGTACATTCTTAGGCGTTTAATATGCGGTGTTGAGTCCATTTCCTTGAGCAAGGAGTAGCTCTTGTCTATTCCATATTTGGCTTAAGGAACTTTATCTGTGCTCATTTAAATCTCTGGTTTTATGCAGCAACCCAACTCACCTTTCCCCTTAAGCAAGCATAAGTTGGTTTTCTAAATTTGAGAACCTGTTCTGTTTTGGAATTCAGTTCCTGTGTAGCCAAGTTTACATTCCGTGTATTAGTGATATCTTATGATGTTTCTTTTTCTGTGTGACTTATTTCAGTTAGAATCATCGTACCTGAATCTACTCATTATGCTGCTACGGGCCTGATGACATAGATTTCATTGCTGAGTGATACTGCATTGTACGTAAGTACCACAAGTTCTTTATCCATTTTTCACTTTCTGCGATGTTGAACTTGTACTGTAAACGAGGTTCTTGTAAACAGAGCCGTTCCAAACTTTGGGGTGGCTGTGTCTTTTTGATTTTAATTTCCCTAAGCTATAGGACCATAAGTGGAAGTGCCCTAGGCTCTGTTGCTTTGTTTTTTAGATGTTTCAGGAAACACCATACCCTTCTCCCAAGTGTCTGTTGGCAATTTACATCCCGCCCATCAGCATAACAAGACTCCCAGTTCTCAATGGCCTGTTTCCTTTCTGGATTTTACACTTTTTTCAGATGGCCCTTTTGACCGGGGGGAAGTGAGACTTCATTGTAGTGCAGATTTCCTTTGCAAGCTTGCTTGGTTGGCCAAAAAGGGCGTATGCGTTTTTTCCTGAATATATTCAGGAAAAAACGCATACGCCCTTTTTGGCCAAGTGCATCATTGTGGACGTTCTGCCTCTTTTCCTATGCTTTCAATGCAATTCCAGTCTACCTCCTGAAATCGGTTTCCTGCAATTCTGCCCCGCTTTCAAGTCCTCTTGGCAGCCTTACTTCAGTCTATTTTTGGACGATAGCTGTCATTTATAACTCTGCAGGTTTGTGAATTACAGTGCCCCTGAGCTCCTTTCTTCAACTCGCTTTCTTGTGACCTGGCCGCAACACCGCAGGATGGCTTCAGGCCCTAATCTGGTTCTGGCACGGCACGCTGAGCCTTTGGTTATTTCCTCCTCCTGGTGGGAAATGAGAGTTAAATTTGCCCGTCCAGACACCTCCAGCTAGCCTCTCATTGGTTCTCGCTATTCCTGTTCATCTTCCGCAGAAATTGCAAACTGGGCCAAACAGGAGGTTAAAGGTGCTGACTCTCCAAGTGGGGAGAGTGTTAGTAAAGCGTCTGGAATGTTGCACCCGAGTACCAGGGGAGGAAAACTGAGACATATTTGAACACGTCTCCCGATCACATGGTTGATCATACTCTGGGTTCCACATGCATGTTTTAGCTGAAGGAAGAATACCTAAAACCTGGGTAGTTGAAACCCGTGGAATGGGTACCATGCAATATGACTTCAAAGGGTCTTCATTTGCTCACCGAACCTCTCCAATCCTATCACTGCTGCGTTTATGCCCCTGTACACATGCTTGATTCTCTTTCGGAGACATAGCAATCTATAGGTTTTAAGATACTTACTAGTCAGGTACATTCTTAGGCATTTAATATGCAGTGTTGAGTCCATTTCGTTGAGCAAGGAGTAGCTCTTGTCTATTCCATATTTGGCTTAAGGAACTTTATCTGTGCTCATTTCAATCTCTGGTTTTATGCAGCACCCCAACTCACCTTTACCCTTAAGCAAGCATAAGTTGGTTTTCTAAATTTGAGACCCTGTTCTGTTCTGTAATTCAGTTCCTGTGTAGCCAAGTTTCCATTCCGTGTATTACTGATATCTTATGATGTTTCTTTTTCTGTGTGACTTATTTCAGTTAGAATCATCATACCTGAATCCACTCATTGTGCTGCTAAGGGCCTGATGACACAGATTTCATTGCTGAGTGATATTGCTTTGTAAGTAAATACCACAACTTCTTTATCCATTTTTCACTTTCTGCGATGTTGAACTTGTACTGTAAACGAGGTTCTTGTAAACAGAGCCGTCCCAAACTTTGGGGTGGCTGTGTCTTTTTGATTTTAATTTCCCTAAGCTATAGGACCATAAGTGGAAGTGCCCTAGGTTCTGTTGCTTTGTTTTTTAGATGTTTCAGGAAACACCATACACTTCTCCCGAGTGTCTGTTGGCAATTTACATCCAGCCCATCAGCATAACAAGGCTCCCAGTTCTCCATGGCCTGTCCTGCCTTTCTGGATTTTACACTTTTTTCAGATGGCCCTTTTGACCGGGGGGAAGTGAGACTTCATTGTAGTGCAGATTTCCTTTGCAAGCTTGCTTGGTTGGCCAAAAAGGGCGTATGCGTTTTTTCCTGAATATATTCAGGAAAAAACGCATACGCCCTTTTTGGCCAAGTGCATCATTGTGGACGTTCTGCCTCTTTTCCTATGCTTTCAATGCAATTCCAGTCTACCTCCTGAAATCGGTTTCCTGCAATTCTGCCCCGCTTTCAAGTCCTCTTGGCAGCCTTACTTCAGTCTATTTTTGGACGATAGCTGTCATTTATAACTCTGCAGGTTTGTGAATTACAGTGCCCCTGCGCATCTTTCTTCAACTCGGTTTCTTTTGAGCTGGCCGCAACACCGCAGGATGGCTTCAGGCCCTAATCTGGTTCCGGTACGGCACGCTGAGCCTTTGGTTATTTCCTCTTCCTGTTGGGAAATGAGAGTTAAATTTGCCCGTCCAGACACCTCCAGCTAGCCTCTCATTGGTTCTCGCTATTCCTGTTCATCTTCCGCAGAAATTGCAAACTGGGCCAAACAGGAGGTTAAAGGTGCTGACTCTCCAAGTGGGGAGAGTGTTAGTAAAGCGTCTGGAATGTTGCACCCGAGTACCAGGGGAGGAAAACTGAGACATATTTGAACACGTCTCCCGATCACATGGTTGATCATACTCTGGGTTCCACATGCATGTTTTAGCTGAAGGAAGAATACCTAAAACCTGGGTAGTTGAAACCCGTGGAATGGGTACCATGCAATATGACTTCAAAGGGTCTTCATTTGCTCACCGAACCTCTCCGATCCTATCACTGCTGCGTTTATGCCCCTGTACACATGCTTGATTCTCTTTCGGAGACATAGCAATCCATAGGTTTTAAGATACTTACTAGTCAGGTACATTCTTAGGCGTTTAATATGCGGTGTTGAGTCCATTTCGTTGAGCAAGGAGTAGCTCTTGTCTATTCCATATTTGGCTTAAGGAACTTTATCTGTGCTCATTTAAATCTCTGGTTTTATGCAGCAACCCAACTCACCTTTCCCCTTAAGCAAGCATAAGTTGGTTTTCTAAATTTGAGAACCTGTTCTGTTTTGGAATTCAGTTCCTGTGTAGCCAAGTTTACATTCCGTGTATTAGTGATATCTTATGATGTTTCTTTTTCTGTGTGACTTATTTCAGTTAGAATCATCGTACCTGAATCTACTCATTATGCTGCTACGGGCCTGATGACATAGATTTCATTGCTGAGTGATACTGCATTGTACGTAAGTACCACAAGTTCTTTATCCATTTTTCACTTTCTGCGATGTTGAACTTGTACTGTAAACGAGGTTCTTGTAAACAGAGCCGTTCCAAACTTTGGGGTGGCTGTGTCTTTTTGATTTTAATTTCCCTAAGCTATAGGACCATAAGTGGAAGTGCCCTAGGCTCTGTTGCTTTGTTTTTTAGATGTTTCAGGAAACACCATACCCTTCTCCCGAGTGTCTGTTGGCAATTTACATCCCGCCCATCAGCATAACAAGACTCCCAGTTCTCAATGGCCTGTTTCCTTTCTGGATTTTACACTTTTTTCAGATGGCCCTTTTGACCGGGGGGAAGTGAGACTTCATTGTAGTGCAGATTTCCTTTGCAAGCTTGCTTGGTTGGCCAAAAAGGGCGTATGCGTTTTTTCCTGAATATATTCAGGAAAAAACGCATACGCCCTTTTTGGCCAAGTGCATCATTGTGGACGTTCTGCCTCTTTTCCTATGCTTTCAATGCAATTCCAGTCTACCTCCTGAAATCGGTTTCCTGCAATTCTGCCCCGCTTTCAAGTCCTCTTGGCAGCCTTACTTCAGTCTATTTTTGGACGATAGCTGTCATTTATAACTCTGCAGGTTTGTGAATTACAGTGCCCCTGCGCATCTTTCTTCAACTCGGTTTCTTTTGAGCTGGCCGCAACACCGCAGGATGGCTTCAGGCCCTAATCTGGTTCCGGTACGGCACGCTGAGCCTTTGGTTATTTCCTCTTCCTGTTGGGAAATGAGAGTTAAATTTGCCCGTCCAGACACCTCCAGCTAGCCTCTCATTGGTTCTCGCTATTCCTGTTCATCTTCCGCAGAAATTGCAAACTGTGCCAAACAGGAGGTTAAAGGCGCTGACTCTCCAAGTGGGGAGAGTGTTAGTAAAGCGTCTGGAATGTTGCACCCGAGTACCAGGGGAGGAAAACTGAGACATATTTGAACACGTCTCCCGATCACATGGTTGATCATACTCTGGGTTCCACATGCATGTTTTAGCTGAAGGAAGAATACCTAAAACCTGGGTAGTTGAAACCCGTGGAATGGGTACCATGCAATATGACTTCAAAGGGTCTTCATTTGCTCACCGAACCTCTCCGATCCTATCACTGCTGCGTTTATGCCCCTGTACACATGCTTGATTCTCTTTCGGAGACATAGCAATCCATAGGTTTTAAGATACTTACTAGTCAGGTACATTCTTAGGCGTTTAATATGCGGTGTTGAGTCCATTTCGTTGAGCAAGGAGTAGCTCTTGTCTATTCCATATTTGGCTTAAGGAACTTTATCTGTGCTCATTTAAATCTCTGGTTTTATGCAGCAACCCAACTCACCTTTCCCCTTAAGCAAGCATAAGTTGGTTTTCTAAATTTGAGAACCTGTTCTGTTTTGGAATTCAGTTCCTGTGTAGCCAAGTTTACATTCCGTGTATTAGTGATATCTTATGATGTTTCTTTTTCTGTGTGACTTATTTCAGTTAGAATCATCGTACCTGAATCTACTCATTATGCTGCTACGGGCCTGATGACATAGATTTCATTGCTGAGTGATACTGCATTGTACGTAAGTACCACAAGTTCTTTATCCATTTTTCACTTTCTGCGATGTTGAACTTGTACTGTAAACGAGGTTCTTGTAAACAGAGCCGTCCCAAACTTTGGGGTGGCTGTGTCTTTTTGATTTTAATTTCCCTAAGCTATAGGACCATAAGTGGAAGTGCCCTAGGCTCTGTTGCTTTGTTTTTTAGATGTTTCAGGAAACACCATACCCTTCTCCCGAGTGTCTGTTGGCAATTTACATCCCGCCCATCAGCATAACAAGACTCCCAGTTCTCAATGGCCTGTTTCCTTTCTGGATTTTACACTTTTTTCAGATGGCCCTTTTGACCGGGGGGAAGTGAGACTTCATTGTAGTGCAGATTTCCTTTGCAAGCTTGCTTGGTTGGCCAAAAAGGGCGTATGCGTTTTTTCCTGAATATATTCAGGAAAAAACGCATACGCCCTTTTTGGCCAAGTGCATCATTGTGGACGTTCTGCCTCTTTTCCTATGCTTTCAATGCAATTCCAGTCTACCTCCTGAAATCGGTTTCCTGCAATTCTGCCCCGCTTTCAAGTCCTCTTGGCAGCCTTACTTCAGTCTATTTTTGGACGATAGCTGTCATTTATAACTCTGCAGGTTTGTGAATTACAGTGCCCCTGAGCTCCTTTCTTCAACTCGCTTTCTTGTGACCTGGCCGCAACACCGCAGGATGGCTTCAGGCCCTAATCTGGTTCTGGCACGGCACGCTGAGCCTTTGGTTATTTCCTCCTCCTGGTGGGAAATGAGAGTTAAATTTGCCCGTCCAGACACCTCCAGCTAGCCTCTCATTGGTTCTCACTATTCCTGTTCATCTTCCACAGAAATTGCAAACTGGGCCAAACAGGAGGTTAAAGGCGCTGACTTTCCAAGTGGGGAGAGTGTTAGTAAAGCGTCTGGAATGTTGCACCCGAGTACCAGGGGAGGAAAACTGAGACATATTTGAACACGTCTCCCGATCAAATGGTTGATCATACTCTGGGTTCCACATGCATGTTTTAGCTGAAGGAAGAATACCTAAAACCTGGGTAGTTGAAACCCGTGGAATGGGTACCATGCAATATGACTTCAAAGGGTCTTCATTTGCTCACCGAACCTCTCCAATCCTATCACTGCTGCGTTTATGCCCCTGTACACATGCTTGATTCTCTTTCGGAGACATAGCAATCTATAGGTTTTAAGATACTTACTAGTCAGGTACATTCTTAGGCGTTTAATATGCGGTGTTGAGTCCATTTCGTTGAGCAAGGAGTAGCTCTTGTCTATTCCATATTTGGCTTAAGGAACTTTATCTGTGCTCATTTCAATCTCTGGTTTTATGCAGCACCCCAACTCACCTTTACCCTTAAGCAAGCATAAGTTGGTTTTCTAAATTTGAGACCCTGTTCTGTTCTGTAATTCAGTTCCTGTGTAGCCAAGTTTACATTCCGTGTATTACTGATATCTTATGATGTTTCTTTTTCTGTGTGACTTATTTCAGTTAGAATCATCATACCTGAATCCACTCATTGTGCTGCTAAGGGCCTGATGACACAGATTTCATTGCTGAGTGATATTTCTTTGTAAGTAAATACCACAACTTCTTTATCCATTTTTCACTTTCTGCGATGTTGAACTTGTAGTGTAAACGAGGTTCTTGTAAACAGAGCCGTCCCAAACTTTGGGGTGGCTGTGTCTTTTTGATTTTAATTTCCCTAAGCTATAGGACCATAAGTGGCAGTGCCCTAGGTTCTGTTGCTTTGTTTTTTAGATGTTTCAGGAAACAGCATACACTTCTCCCGAGGGATTGTTGGCAATTTACATCCCGCCCATCAGCATAACAAGGCTCCCAGTTCTCCATGGCCTGTCCTGCCTTTCTGGATTTTACACTTTTTTCAGATGGCCCTTTTGACCGGGGGGAAGTGAGACTTCATTGTAGTGCAGATTTCCTTTGCAAGCTTGCTTGGTTGGCCAAAAAGGGCGTATGCGTTTTTTCCTGAATATATTCAGGAAAAAACGCATATGCCCTTTTTGGCCAAGTGCATCATTGTGGACGTTCTGCCTCTTTTCCTATGCTTTCAATGCAATTCCAGTCTACCTCCTGAAATTGGTTTCCTGCAATTCTGCCCCGCTTTCAAGTCCTCTTGGCAGCCTTACTTCAGTCTATTTTTGGACGATAGCTGTCATTTATAACTCTGCAGGTTTGTGAATTACAGTGCCCCTGAGCTCCTTTCTTCAACTCGCTTTCTTGTGACCTGGCCGCAACACCGCAGGATGGCTTCAGGCCCTAATCTGCTTCTGGCACGGCACGCTGAGCCTTTGTTTATTTCCTCCTCCTGGTGGGAAATGAGAGTTAAATTTGCCCGTCCAGACACCTCCAGCTAGCCTCTCATTGGTTCTCACTATTCCTGTTCATCTTCCACAGAAATTGCAAACTGGGCCAAACAGGAGGTTAAAGGCGCTGACTTTCCAAGTGGGGAGAGTGTTAGTAAAGCGTCTGGAATGTTGCACCCGAGTACCAGGGGAGGAAAACTGAGACATATTTGAACACGTCTCCTGATCAAATGGTTGATCATACTCTGGGTTCCACATGCATGTTTTAGCTGAAGGAAGAATACCTAAAACCTGGGTAGTTGAAACCCGTGGAATGGGTACCATGCAATATGACTTCAAAGGGTCTTCATTTGCTCACCGAACCTCTCCAATCCTATCACTGCTGCGTTTATGCCCCTGTACACATGCTTGATTCTCTTTCGGAGACATAGCAATCTATAGGTTTTAAGATACTTACTAGTCAGGTACATTCTTAGGCGTTTAATATGCGGTGTTGAGTCCATTTCGTTGAGCAAGGAGTAGCTCTTGTCTATTCCATATTTGGCTTAAGGAACTTTATCTGTGCTCATTTCAATCTCTGGTTTTATGCAGCACCCCAACTCACCTTTACCCTTAAGCAAGCATAAGTTGGTTTTCTAAATTTGAGACCCTGTTCTGTTCTGTAATTCAGTTCCTGTGTAGCCAAGTTTACATTCCGTGTATTACTGATATCTTATGATGTTTCTTTTTCTGTGTGACTTATTTCAGTTAGAATCATCATACCTGAATCCACTCATTGTGCTGCTAAGGGCCTGATGACACAGATTTCATTGCTGAGTGATATTGCTTTGTAAGTAAATACCACAACTTCTTTATCCATTTTTCACTTTCTGCGATGTTGAACTTGTACTGTAAACGAGGTTCTTGTAAACAGAGCCGTCCCAAACTTTGGGGTGGCTGTGTCTTTTTGATTTTAATTTCCCTAAGCTATAGGACCATAAGTGGCAGTGCCCTAGGTTCTGTTGCTTTGTTTTTTAGATGTTTCAGGAAACACCATACACTTCTCCCGAGGGATTGTTGGCAATTTACATCCCGCCCATCAGCATAACAAGGCTCCCAGTTCTCCATGGCCTGTCCTGCCTTTCTGGATTTTACACTTTTTTCAGATGGCCCTTTTGACCGAGGGGAAGTGAGACTTCATTGTAGTGCAGATTTCCTTTGCAAGCTTGCTTGGTTGGCCAAAAAGGGCGTATGCGTTTTTTCCTGAATATATTCAGGAAAAAACGCATACGCCCTTTTTGGCCAAGTGCATCATTGTGGACGTTCTGCCTCTTTTCCTATGCTTTCAATGCAATTCCAGTCTACCTCCTGAAATCGGTTTCCTGCAATTCTGCCCCGCTTTCAAGTCCTCTTGGCAGCCTCACTTCAGTCTATTTTTGGACGATAGCTGTCATTTATAACTCTGCAGGTTTGTGAATTACAGTGCCCCTGAACTCCTTTCTTCAACTCGCTTTCTTTTGAGCTGGCCGCAACACCGCAGGATGGATTCAGGCCCTAATCTGGCTCCGGTACGGCACGCTGAGCCTTTGGTTATTTCCTCTTCCTGGTGGGAAATGAGAGTTAAATTTGCCCGTCCAGACACCTCCAGCTAGCCTCTCATTGGTTCTCGCTATTCCTGTTCATCTTCCGCAGAAATTGCAAACTGGGCCAAACAGGAGGTTAAAGGCGCTGACTCTCCAAGTGGGGAGAGTGTTAGTAAAGCGTCTGGAATGTTGCACCCGAGTACCAGGGTAGGAAAACTGAGACATATTTGAACACGTCTCCCATTCACATGGTTGATCATACTTGGGTTCCACATGCATGTTTTAGCTGAAGGAAGAATACCTTAAACCTGGAGAGTTGAGACCCGTGTAATGGGTACCATGCAATATGACTTCAAAGGGTCTTCATTTGCTCACCGAACCTCTCCAATCCTATCACTGCTGCGTTTATGCCCCTGTACACATGCTTGATTCTCTTTTGGAGACATAGCAATCCATAGGTTTTACGATACTTACTAGTCAGGTACATTCTTAGGCGTTTAATATGCGGTGTTGAGTCCATTTCGTTGAGCAAGGAGTAGCTCTTGTCTATTCCATATTTGGCTTAAGGAACTTTATCTGTGCTCATTTCAATCTCTGGTTTTATGCAGCACCCCAACTCACCTTTACCCTTAAGCAAGCATAAGTTGGTTTTCTAAATTTGAGACCCTGTTCTGTTCTGTAATTCAGTTCCTGTGTAGCCAAGTTTACATTCCGTGTATTACTGATATCTTATGATGTTTCTTTTTCTGTGTGACTTATTTCAGTTAGAATCATCATACCTGAATCCACTCATTGTGATGCTAAGGGCCTGATGACATAGATTTCATTGCTGAGTGATATTGCTTTGTAAGTAAATACCACAACTTCTTTATCCATTTTTCACTTTCTGCGATGTTGAACTTGTACTGTAAACGAGGTTCTTGTAAACAGAGCCGTTCCAAACTTTGGGGTGGCTCTGTCTTTTTGATTTTAATTTCCCTAAGCTATAGGACCATAAGTGGCAGTGCCCTAGGCTCTGTTGCTTTGTTTTTTAGATGTTTCAGGAAACACCATACACTTCTCCCAAGTGTCTGTTGGCAATTTACATCCCGCCCATCAGCATAACAAGGCTCCCAGTTCTCCATGGCCTGTCCTGCCTTTCTGGATTTTACACTTTTTTCAGATGGCCCTTTTGACCGGGGGGAAGTGAGACTTCATTGTAGTGCAGATTTCCTTTGCAAGCTTGCTTGGTTGGCCAAAAAGGGCGTATGCGTTTTTTCCTGAATATATTCAGGAAAAAACGCATACGCCCTTTTTGGCCAAGTGCATCATTGTGGACGTTCTGCCTCTTTTCCTATGCTTTCAATGCAATTCCAGTCTACCTCCTGAAATCGGTTTCCTGCAATTCTGCCCCGCTTTCAAGTCCTCTTGGCAGCCTTACTTCAGTCTATTTTTGGACGATAGCTGTCATTTATAACTCTGCAGGTTTGTGAATTACAGTGCCCCTGAGCTCCTTTCTTCAACTCGCTTTCTTGTGACCTGGCCGCAACACCGCAGGATGGCTTCAGGCCCTAATCTGGTTCCGGTACGGCACGCTGAGCCTTTGGTTATTTCCTCTTCCTGTTGGGAAATGAGAGTTAAATTTGCCCGTCCAGACACCTCCAGCTAGCCTCTCATTGGTTCTCGCTATTCCTGTTCATCTTCCGCAGAAATTGCAAACTGTGCCAAACAGGAGGTTAAAGGCGCTGACTCTCCAAGTGGGGAGAGTGTTAGTAAAGCGTCTGGAATGTTGCACCCGAGTACCAGGGGAGATAAACTGAGACATATTTGAACACGTCTCCCGATCACATGGTTGATCATACTCTGGGTTCCACATGCATGTTTTAGCTGAAGGAAGAATACCTAAAACCTGGGTAGTTGAAACCCGTGGAATGGGTACCATGCAATATGACTTCAAAGGGTCTTCATTTGCTCACCGAACCTCTCCAATCCTATCACTGCTGCGTTTATGCCCCTGTACACATGCTTGATTCTCTTTCGGAGACATAGCAATCCATAGGTTTTAAGATACTTACTAGTCAGGTACATTCTTAGGCGTTTAATATGCGGTGTTGAGTCCATTTCGTTGAGCAAGGAGTAGCTCTTGTCTATTCCATATTTGGCTTAAGAAACTTTATCTGTGCTCATTTCAATCTCTGGTTTTATGCAGCAACCCAACTCACCTTTCCCCTTAAGCAAGCATAAGTTGGTTTTCTAAATTTGAGAACCTGTTCTGTTTTGGAATTCAGTTCCTGTGTAGCCAAGTTTACATTCCGTGTATTAGTGATATCTTATGATGTTTCTTTTTCTGTGTGACTTATTTCAGTTAGAATCATCGTACCTGAATCTACTCATTATGCTGCTACGGGCCTGATGACATAGATTTCATTGCTGAGTGATACTGCATTGTACGTGAGTACCACAAGTTCTTTATCCATTTTTCACTTTCTGCGATGTTGAACTTGTACTGTAAACGAGGTTCTTGTAAACAGAGCCGTTCCAAACTTTGGGGTGGCTGTGTCTTTTTGATTTTAATTTCCCTAAGCTATAGGACCATAAGTGGAAGTGCCCTAGGTTCTGTTGCTTTGTTTTTTAGATGTTTCAGGAAACACCATACCCTTCTCCCGAGTGTCTGTTGGCAATTTACATCCCGCCCATCAGCATAACAAGACTCCCAGTTCTCAATGGCCTGTTTCCTTTCTGGATTTTACACTTTTTTCAGATGGCCCTTTTGACCGGGGGGAAGTGAGACTTCATTGTAGTGCAGATTTCCTTTGCAAGCTTGCTTGGTTGGCCAAAAAGGGCGTATGCGTTTTTTCCTGATTATATTCAGGAAAAAACGCATACGCCCTTTTTGGCCAAGTGCATCATTGTGGACGTTCTGCCTCTTTTCCTATGCTTTCAATGCAATTCCAGTCTACCTCCTGAAATCGGTTTCCTGCAATTCTGCCCCGCTTTCAAGTCCTCTTGGCAGCCTTACTTCAGTCTATTTTTGGACGATAGCTGTCATTTATAACTCTGCAGGTTTGTGAATTACAGTGCCCCTGAGCTCCTTTCTTCAACTCGCTTTCTTGTGACCTGGCCGCAACACCGCAGGATGTCTTCAGACCCTAATCTGGTTCCGGCACGGCACGCTGAGCCTTTGCTTAATTCCTCTTCCTGGTGGGAAATGAGAGTTAAATTTGCCCGTCCAGACACCTCCAGCTAGCCTCTCATTGGTTCTCGCTATTCCTGTTCATCTTCCGCAGAAATTGCAAACTGGGCCAAACAGGAGGTTAAAGGGACTGACTCTCCAAGTGGGGAGAGTGTTAGTAAAGCGTCTGGAATGTTGCACCCGAGTACCAGGGGAGGAAAACTGAGACATATTTGAACACGTCTCCCGATCACATGGTTGATCATACTCTAGGTTCCACATGCATGTTATAGCTGAAGGAAGAATACCTTAAACCTGGGTAGTTGAAACCTGTGGAATGGGTACCATGCAATATGACTTCAAAGGGTCTTCATTTGCTCACCGAACCTCTCCAATCCTATCACTGCTGCGTTTATGCCCCTGTACACATGCTTGATTCTCTTTCAGAGACATAGCAATCCATAGGTTTTAAGATACTTACTAGTCAGGTACATTCTTAGGCGTTTAATATGCGGTGTTGAGTCCATTTCGTTGAGCAAGGAGTAGCTCTTGTCTATTCCATATTTGGCTTAAGGAACTTTATCTGTGCTCATTTCAATCTCTGGTTTTATGCAGCACCCCAACTCACCTTTACCCTTAAGCAAGAATAAGTTGGTTTTCTAAATTTGAGACCCTGTTCTGTTCTGTAATTCAGTTCCTGTGTAGCCAAGTTTACATTCCGTGTATTACTGATATCTTATGATGTTTCTTTTTCTGTGTGACTTATTTCAGTTAGAATCATCATACCTGAATCCACTCATTGTGCTGCTAAGGGCCTGATGACACAGATTTCATTGCTGAGTGATATTGCTTTGTAAGTAAATACCACAAGTTCTTTATCCATTTTTCACTTTCTGCAATGTTGAACTTGTACTGTAAACGAGGTTCTTGTAAACAGAGCCGTTCCAAACTTTGGGGTGGCTGTGTCTTTTTGATTTTAATTTCCCTAAGCTATAGGACCATAAGTGGAAGTGCCCTAGGTTCTGTTGCTTTGTTTTTTAGATGTTTCAGGAAACACCATACCCTTCTCCCGAGTGTCTGTTGGCAATTTACATCCCGCCCATCAGCATAACAAGACTCCCAGTTCTCAATGGCCTGTTTCCTTTCTGGATTTTACACTTTTTTCAGATGGCCCTTTTGACCGGGGGGAAGTGAGACTTCATTGTAGTGCAGATTTCCTTTGCAAGCTTGCTTGGTTGGCCAAAAAGGGCGTATGCGTTTTTTCCTGATTATATTCAGGAAAAAACGCATACGCCCTTTTTGGCCAAGTGCATCATTGTGGACGTTCTGCCTCTTTTCCTATGCTTTCAATGCAATTCCAGTCTACCTCCTGAAATCGGTTTCCTGCAATTCTGCCCCGCTTTCAAGTCCTCTTGGCAGCCTTACTTCAGTCTATTTTTGGACGATAGCTGTCATTTATAACTCTGCAGGTTTGTGAATTACAGTGCCCCTGAGCTCCTTTCTTCAACTCGCTTTCTTGTGACCTGGCCGCAACACCGCAGGATGTCTTCAGACCCTAATCTGGTTCCGGCACGGCACGCTGAGCCTTTGCTTAATTCCTCTTCCTGGTGGGAAATGAGAGTTAAATTTGCCCGTCCAGACACCTCCAGCTAGCCTCTCATTGGTTCTCGCTATTCCTGTTCATCTTCCGCAGAAATTGCAAACTGGGCCAAACAGGAGGTTAAAGGGACTGACTCTCCAAGTGGGGAGAGTGTTAGTAAAGCGTCTGGAATGTTGCACCCGAGTACCAGGGGAGGAAAACTGAGACATATTTGAACACGTCTCCCGATCACATGGTTGATCATACTCTAGGTTCCACATGCATGTTATAGCTGAAGGAAGAATACCTTAAACCTGGGTAGTTGAAACCTGTGGAATGGGTACCATGCAATATGACTTCAAAGGGTCTTCATTTGCTCACCGAACCTCTCCAATCCTATCACTGCTGCGTTTATGCCCCTGTACACATGCTTGATTCTCTTTCAGAGACATAGCAATCCATAGGTTTTAAGATACTTACTAGTCAGGTACATTCTTAGGCGTTTAATATGCGGTGTTGAGTCCATTTCGTTGAGCAAGGAGTAGCTCTTGTCTATTCCATATTTGGCTTAAGGAACTTTATCTGTGCTCATTTCAATCTCTGGTTTTATGCAGCACCCCAACTCACCTTTACCCTTAAGCAAGAATAAGTTGGTTTTCTAAATTTGAGACCCTGTTCTGTTCTGTAATTCAGTTCCTGTGTAGCCAAGTTTACATTCCGTGTATTACTGATATCTTATGATGTTTCTTTTTCTGTGTGACTTATTTCAATTAGAATCATCATACCTGAATCCACTCATTGTGCTGCTAAGGGCCTAATGACACAGATTTCATTGCTGAGTGATATTGCTTTGTAAGTAAATACCACAACTTCTTTATCCATTTTTCACTTTCTGCGATGTTGAACTTGTACTGTAAACGAGGTTCTTGTAAACAGAGCCGTTCCAAACTTTGGGGTGGCTGTGTCTTTTTGATTTTAATTTCCCTAAGCTATAGGACCATAAGTGGAAGTGCCCTAGGTTCTGTTGCTTTGTTTTTTAGATGTTTCAGGAAACACCATACCCTTCTCCCGAGTGTCTGTTGGCAATTTACATCCCGCCCATCAGCATAACAAGACTCCCAGTTCTCAATGGCCTGTTGCCTTTCTGGATTTTACACTTTTTTCAGATGGCCCTTTTGACCGGGGGGAAGTGAGACTTCATTGTAGTGCAGATTTCCTTTGCAAGCTTGCTTGGTTGGCCAAAAAGGGCGTATGCGTTTTTTCCTGATTATATTCAGGAAAAAACGCATACACCCTTTTTGGCCAAGTGCATCATTGTGGACGTTCTGCCTCTTTTCCTATGCTTTCAATGCAATTCCAGTCTACCTCCTGAAATCGGTTTCCTGCAATTCTGCCCCGCTTTCAAGTCCTCTTGGCAGCCTTACTTCAGTCTATTTTTGGACGATAGCTGTCATTTATAACTCTGCAGGTTTGTGAATTACAGTGCCCCTGAGCTCCTTTCTTCAACTCGCTTTCTTGTGACCTGGCCGCAACACCGCAGGATGTCTTCAGACCCTAATCAGGTTCCGGCACGGCACGCTGAGCCTTTGCTTAATTCCTCTTCCTGGTGGGAAATGAGAGTTAAATTTGCCCGTCCAGACACCTCCAGCTAGCCTCTCATTGGTTCTCGCTATTCCTGTTCATCTTCCGCAGAAATTGCAAACTGGGCCAAACAGGAGGTTAAAGGGACTGACTCTCCAAGTGGGGAGAGTGTTAGTAAAGCGTCTGGAATGTTGCACCCGAGTACCAGGGGAGGAAAACTGAGACATATTTGAACACGTCTCCCGATCACATGGTTGATCATACTCTAGGTTCCACATGCATGTTATAGCTGAAGGAAGAATACCTTAAACCTGGGTAGTTGAAACCTGTGGAATGGGTACCATGCAATATGACTTCAAAGGGTCTTCATTTGCTCACCGAACCTCTCCAATCCTATCACTGCTGCGTTTATGCCCCTGTACACATGCTTGATTCTCTTTCGGAGACATAGCAATCCATAGGTTTTAAGATACTTACTAGTCAGGTACATTCTTAGGCGTTTAATATGCGGTGTTGAGTCCATTTCGTTGAGCAAGGAGTAGCTCTTGTCTATTCCATATTTGGCTTAAGGAACTTTATCTGTGCTCATTTCAATCTCTGGTTTTATGCAGCACCCCAACTCACCTTTACCCTTAAGCAAGAATAAGTTGGTTTTCTAAATTTGAGACCCTGTTCTGTTCTGTAATTCAGTTCCTGTGTAGCCAAGTTTACATTCCGTGTATTACTGATATCTTATGATGTTTCTTTTTCTGTGTGACTTATTTCAGTTAGAATCATCATACCTGAATCCACTCATTGTGCTGCTAAGGGCCTGATGACACAGATTTCATTGCTGAGTGATATTGCTTTGTAAGTAAATACCACAACTTCTTTATCCATTTTTCACTTTCTGCGATGTTGAACTTGTACTGTAAACGAGGTTCTTGTAAACAGAGCCGTTCCAAACTTTCGGGTGGCTGTGTCTTTTTGATTTTAATTTCCCTAAGCTATAGGACCATAAGTGGAAGTGCCCTAGGTTCTGTTGCTTTGTTTTTTAGATGTTTCAGGAAACACCATACACTTCTCCCGAGTGGTTGTTGGCAATTTACATCCCGCCCATCAGCATAACAAGGCTCCCAGTTCTCCATGGCCTGTCCTGCCTTTCTGGATTTTACACTTTTTTCAGATGGCCCTTTTGACCGGGGGGAAGTGAGACTTCATTGTAGTGCAGATTTCCTTTGCAAGCTTGCTTGGTTGGCCAAAAAGGGCGTATGCGTTTTTTCCTGAATATATTCAGGAAAAAACGCATACGCCCTTTTTGGCCAAGTGCATCATTGTGGACGTTCTGCCTCTTTTCCTATGCTTTCAATGCAATTCCAGTCTACCTCCTGAAATCGGTTTCCTGCAATTCTGCCCCGCTTTCAAGTCCTCTTGGCAGCCTTACTTCAGTCTATTTTTGGACGATAGCTGTCATTTATAACTCTGCAGGTTTGTGAATTACAGTGCCCCTGAGCTCCTTTCTTCAACTCGCTTTCTTTTGAGCTGGCTACAACACCGCAGGATGGCTTCAGGCCCTAATCTGGTTCCGGTACGGCACGCTGAGCCTTTGGTTATTTCCTCTTCCTGTTGGTAAATGAGAGTTAAATTTGCCCGTCCAGACACCTCCAGCTAGCCTCTCATTGGTTCTCGCTATTCCTGTTCATCTTCCGCAGAAATTGCAAACTGTGCCAAACAGGAGGTTAAAGGCGCTGACTCTCCAAGTGGGGAGAGTGTTAGTAAAGC
The DNA here is from genome assembly GCF_949987515.2 of Delphinus delphis. Classification (NCBI taxonomy): domain Eukaryota; kingdom Metazoa; phylum Chordata; class Mammalia; order Artiodactyla; family Delphinidae; genus Delphinus; species Delphinus delphis. The sequence goes on along the minus strand of NW_027193001.1, from coordinate 104,070 downwards.
GTCTGGAATGTTGCACCCGAGTACCAGGGGAGGAAAACTGAGACATATTTGAACACGTCTCCCGATCACATGGTTGATCATACTCTGGGTTCCACATGCATGTTTTAGCTGAAGGAAGAATACCTAAAACCTGGGTAGTTGAAACCCGTGGAATGGGTACCATGCAATATGACTTCAAAGGGTCTTCATTTGCTCACCGAACCTCTCCAATCCTATCACTGCTGCATTTATGCCCCTGTACACATGCTTGATTCTCTTTCGGAGACATAGCAATCCATAGGTTTTAAGATACTTACTAGTCAGGTACATTCTTAGGCGTTTAATATGCGGTGTTGAGTCCATTTCGTTTAGCAAGGAGTAGCTCTTGTCTATTCCATATTTGGCCTAAGGAACTTTATCTGTGCTCATTTCAATCTCTGGTTTTATGCAGCACCCCAACTCACCTTTCCCCTTAAGCAAGCATAAGTTGGTTTTCTAAATTTGAGACCCTGTTCTGTTTTGGAATGCAGTTCCTGTGTAGCCAAGTTTAATTCCGTGTATTAGTGATATCTTATGATGTTTCTTTTTCTGTGTGACTTATTTCAGTTAGAATCATCGTACCTGAATCCACTCATTGTGCTGCTAAGGGCCTGATGACACAGATTTCATTGCTGAGTGATATTGCTTTGTAAGTAAATACCACAACTTCTTTATCCATTTTTCACTTTCTGCGATGTTGAACTTGTAGTGTAAACGAGGTTCTTGTAAACAGAGCCGTTCCAAACTTTGGGGTGGCTCTGTCTTTTTGATTTTAATTTCCCTAAGCTATAGGACCATAAGTGGCAGTGCCCTAGGCTCTGTTGCTTTGTTTTTTAGATGTTTCAGGAAACACCATACACTTCTCCCAAGTGTCTGTTGGCAATTTACATCACGCCCATCAGCATAACAAGGCTCCCAGTTCTCCATGGCCTGTCCTGCCTTTCTGGATTTTACACTTTTTTCAGATGGCCCTTTTGACCGGGGGGAAGTGAGACTTCATTGTAGTGCAGATTTCCTTTGCAAGCTTGCTTGGTTGGCCAAAAAGGGCGTATGCGTTTTTTCCTGAATATATTCAGGAAAAAACGCATACGCCCTTTTTGGCCAAGTGCATCATTGTGGACGTTCTGCCTCTTTTCCTATGCTTTCAATGCAATTCCAGTCTACCTCCTGAAATCGGTTTCCTGCAATTCTGCCCCGCTTTCAAGTCCTCTTGGCAGCCTTACTTCAGTCTATTTTTGGACGATAGCTGTCATTTATAACTCTGCAGGTTTGTGAATTACAGTGCCCCTGAGCTCCTTTCTTCAACTCGCTTTCTTGTGACCTGGCCGCAACACCGCAGGATGGCTTCAGGCCCTAATCTGGTTCCGGTACGGCACGCTGAGCCTTTGGTTATTTCCTCTTCCTGTTGGGAAATGAGAGTTAAATTTGCCCGTCCAGACACCTCCAGCTAGCCTCTCATTGGTTCTCGCTATTCCTGTTCATCTTCCGCAGAAATTGCAAACTGTGCCAAACAGGAGGTTAAAGGCGCTGACTCTCCAAGTGGGGAGAGTGTTAGTAAAGCGTCTGGAATGTTGCACCCGAGTACCAGGGGAGGAAAACTGAGACATATTTGAACACGTCTCCCGATCACATGGTTGATCATACTCTGGGTTCCACATGCATGTTTTAGCTGAAGGAAGAATACCTGAAACCTGGGTAGTTGAAACCCGTGGAATGGGTACCATGCAATATGACTTCAAAGGGTCTTCATTTGCTCACCGAACCTCTCCAATCCTATCACTGCTGCGTTTATGCCCCTGTACACATGCTTGATTCTCTTTCGGAGACATAGCAATCCATAGGTTTTAAGATACTTACTAGTCAGGTACATTCTTAGGCGTTTAATATGCGGTGTTGAGTCCATTTCGTTGAGCAAGGAGTAGCTCTTGTCTATTCCATATTTGGCTTAAGAAACTTTATCTGTGCTCATTTAAATCTCTGGTTTTATGCAGCAACCCAACTCACCTTTCCCCTTAAGCAAGCATAAGTTGGTTTTCTAAATTTGAGAACCTGTTCTGTTTTGGAATTCAGTTCCTGTGTAGCCAAGTTTACATTCCGTGTATTAGTGATATCTTATGATGTTTCTTTTTCTGTGTGACTTATTTCAGTTAGAATCATCGTACCTGAATCCACTCATTATGCTGCCACGGGCCTGATGACATAGATTTCATTGCTGAGTGATATTGCTTTGTAAGTAAATACCACAACTTCTTTATCCATTTTTCACTTTCTGCGATGTTGAACTTGTACTGTAAACGAGGTTCTTGTAAACAGAGGTGTCCCAAACTTTGGGGTGGCTGTGTCTTTTTGATTTTAATTTCCCTAAGCTATAGGACCATAAGTGGCAGTGCCCTAGGCTCTGTTGCTTTGTGTTTTAGATGTTTCAGGAAACACCATACACTTCTCCCGAGTGGTTGTTGGCAATTTACATCCCGCCCATCAGCATAACAAGGCTCCCAGTTCTCCATGGCCTGTCCTGCCTTTCTGGATTTTACACTTTTTTCAGATGGCCCTTTTGACCGGGGGGAAGTGAGACTTCATTGTAGTGCAGATTTCCTTTGCAAGCTTGCTTGGTTGGCCAAAAAGGGCGTATGCGTTTTTTCCTGAATATATTCAGGAAAAAACGCATACGCCCTTTTTGGCCAAGTGCATCATTGTGGACGTTCTGCCTCTTTTCCTATGCTTTCAATGCAATTCCAGTCTACCTCCTGAAATCGGTTTCCTGCAATTCTGCCCCGCTTTCAAGTCCTCTTGGCAGCCTTACTTCAGTCTATTTTTGGACGATAGCTGTCATTTATAACTCTGCAGGTTTGTGAATTACAGTGCCCCTGAGCTCCTTTCTTCAACTCGCTTTCTTGTGACCTGGCCGCAACACCGCAGGATGGCTTCAGGCCCTAATCTGGTTCTGGCACGGCACGCTGAGCCTTTGTTTATTTCCTCCTCCTGGTGGGAAATGAGAGTTAAATTTGCCCGTCCAGACACCTCCAGCTAGCCTCTCATTGGTTCTCACTATTCCTGTTCATCTTCCGCAGAAATTGCAAACTGGGCCAAACAGGAGGTTAAAGGCGCTGACTTTCCAAGTGGGGAGAGTGTTAGTAAAGCGTCTGGAATGTTGCACCCGAGTACCAGGGGAGGAAAACTGAGACATATTTGAACACGTCTCCCGATCACATGGTTGATCATACTCTGGGTTCCACATGCATGTTTTAGCTGAAGGAAGAATACCTAAAACCTGGGTAGTTGAAACCCGTGGAATGGGTACCATGCAATATGACTTCAAAGGGTCTTCATTTGCTCACCGAACCTCTCCAATCCTATCACTGCTGCGTTTATGCCCCTGTACACATGCTTGATTCTCTTTCGGAGACATAGCAATCTATAGGTTTTAAGATACTTACTAGTCAGGTACATTCTTAGGCGTTTAATATGCGGTGTTGAGTCCATTTCGTTGAGCAAGGAGTAGCTCTTGTCTATTCCATATTTGGCTTAAGGAACTTTATCTGTGCTCATTTCAATCTCTGGTTTTATGCAGCACCCCAACTCACCTTTACCCTTAAGCAAGCATAAGTTGTTTTTCTAAATTTGAGACCCTGTTCTGTTCTGTAATTCAGTTCCTGTGTAGCCAAGTTTACATTCCGTGTATTACTGATATCTTATGATGTTTCTTTTTCTGTGTGACTTATTTCAGTTAGAATCATCATACCTGAATCCACTCATTGTGCTGCTAAGGGCCTGATGACACAGATTTCATTGCTGAGTGATATTGCTTTGTAAGTAAATACCACAACTTCTTTATCCATTTTTCACTTTCTGCGATGTTGAACTTGTACTGTAAACGAGGTTCTTGTAAACAGAGCCGTCCCAAACTTTGGGGTGGCTGTGTCTTTTTGATTTTAATTTCCCTAAGCTATAGGACCATAAGTGGAAGTGCCCTAGGTTCTGTTGCTTTGTTTTTTAGATGTTTCAGGAAACACCATACACTTCTCCCGAGTGGTTGTTGGCAATTTACATCCCGCCCATCAGCATAACAAGGCTCCCAGTTCTCCATGGCCTGTCCTGCCTTTCTGGATTTTACACTTTTTTCAGATGGCCCTTTTGACCGGGGGGAAGTGAGACTTCATTGTAGTGCAGATTTCCTTTGCAAGCTTGCTTGGTTGGCCAAAAAGGGCGTATACGTTTTTTCCTGAATATATTCAGGAAAAAACGCATACGCCCTTTTTGGCCAAGTGCATCATTGTGGACGTTCTGCCTCTTTTCCTATGCTTTCAATGCAATTCCAGTCTACCTCCTGAAATCGGTTTCCTGCAATTCTGCCCCGCTTTCAAGTCCTCTTGGCAGCCTTACTTCAGTCTATTTTTGGACGATAGCTGTCATTTATAACTCTGCAGGTTTGTGAATTACAGTGCCCCTGAGCTCCTTTCTTCAACTCGCTTTCTTTTGAGCTGGCTACAACACCGCAGGATGGCTTCAGGCCCTAATCTGGTTCCGGTACGGCACGCTGAGCCTTTGGTTATTTCCTCTTCCTGTTGGTAAATGAGAGTTAAATTTGCCCGTCCAGACACCTCCAGCTAGCCTCTCATTGGTTCTCGCTATTCCTGTTCATCTTCCGCAGAAATTGCAAACTGTGCCAAACAGGAGGTTAAAGGCGCTGACTCTCCAAGTGGGGAGAGTGTTAGTAAAGCGTCTGGAATGTTGCACCCGAGTACCAGGGGAGGAAAACTGAGACATATTTGAACACGTCTCCCGATCACATGGTTGATCATACTCTGGGTTCCACATGCATGTTTTAGCTGAAGGAAGAATACCTAAAACCTGGGTAGTTGAAACCCGTGGCATGGGTACCATGCAATATGACTTCAAAGGGTCTTCATTTGCTCACCGAACCTCTCCAATCCTATCACTGCTGCGTTTATGCCCCTGTACACATGCTTGATTCTCTTTCGGAGACATAGCAATCCATAGGTTTTAAGATACTTACTAGTCAGGTACATTCTTAGGCATTTAATATGCGGTGTTGAGTCCATTTCGTTGAGCAACGAGTAGCTCTTGTCTATTCCATATTTGGCTTAAGGAACTTTATCTGTGCTCATTTCAATCTCTGGTTTTATGCAGCACCCCAACTCACCTTTCCCCTTAAGCAAGCATAAGTTGGTTTTCTAAATTTGAGACCCTGTTCTGTTTTGGAATGCAGTTCCTGTGTAGCCAAGTTTAATTCCGTGTATTAGTGATATCTTATGATGTTTCTTTTTCTGTGTGACTTATTTCAGTTAGAATCATCGTACCTGAATCCACTCATTATGCTGCCACGGGCCTGATGACATAGATTTCATTGCTGAGTGATATTGCTTTGTAAGTAAATACCACAACTTCTTTATCCATTTTTCACTTTCTGCGATGTTGAACTTGTACTGTAAACGAGGTTCTTGTAAACAGAGGTGTCCCAAACTTTGGGGTGGCTGTGTCTTTTTGATTTTAATTTCCCTAAGCTATAGGACCATAAGTGGCAGTGCCCTAGGCTCTGTTGCTTTGTGTTTTAGATGTTTCAGGAAACACCATACACTTCTCCCGAGTGTCTGTTGGCAATTTACATTCCGCCCATCAGCATAACAAGGCTCCCAGTTCTCCATGGCCTGTCCTGCCTTTCTGGATTTTACACTTTTTTCAGATGGCCCTTTTGACCGGGGGGAAGTGAGACTTCATTGTAGTGCAGATTTCCTTTGCAAGCTTGCTTGGTTGGCCAAAAAGGGCGTATGCGTTTTTTCCTGAATATATTCAGGAAAAAACGCATACGCCCTTTTTGGCCAAGTGCATCATTGTGGACGTTCTGCCTCTTTTCCTATGCTTTCAATGCAATTCCAGTCTACCTCCTGAAATCGGTTTCCTGCAATTCTGCCCCGCTTTCAAGTCCTCTTGGCAGCCTTACTTCAGTCTATTTTTGGACGATAGCTGTCATTTATAACTCTGCAGGTTTGTGAATTACAGTGCCCCTGAGCTCCTTTCTTCAACTCGCTTTCTTGTGACCTGGCCGCAACACCGCAGGATGGCTTCAGGCCCTAATCTGGTTCTGGCACGGCACGCTGAGCCTTTGTTTATTTCCTCCTCCTGGTGGGAAATGAGAGTTAAATTTGCCCGTCCAGACACCTCCAGCTAGCCTCTCATTGGTTCTCACTATTCCTGTTCATCTTCCACAGAAATTGCAAACTGGGCCAAACAGGAGGTTAAAGGCGCTGACTTTCCAAGTGGGGAGAGTGTTAGTAAAGCGTCTGGAATGTTGCACCCGAGTACCAGGGGAGGAAAACTGAGACATATTTGAACACGTCTCCCGATCAAATGGTTGATCATACTCTGGGTTCCACATGCATGTTTTAGCTGAAGGAAGAATACCTAAAACCTGGGTAGTTGAAACCCGTGGAATGGGTACCATGCAATATGACTTCAAAGGGTCTTCATTTGCTCACCGAACCTCTCCAATCCTATCACTGCTGCGTTTATGCCCCTGTACACATGCTTGATTCTCTTTCGGAGACATAGCAATCTATAGGTTTTAAGATACTTACTAGTCAGGTACATTCTTAGGCGTTTAATATGCGGTGTTGAGTCCATTTCGTTGAGCAAGGAGTAGCTCTTGTCTATTCCATATTTGGCTTAAGGAACTTTATCTGTGCTCATTTCAATCTCTGGTTTTATGCAGCACCCCAACTCACCTTTACCCTTAAGCAAGCATAAGTTGGTTTTCTAAATTTGAGACCCTGTTCTGTTCTGTAATTCAGTTCCTGTGTAGCCAAGTTTACATTCCGTGTATTACTGATATCTTATGATGTTTCTTTTTCTGTGTGACTTATTTCAGTTAGAATCATCATACCTGAATCCACTCATTGTGCTGCTAAGGGCCTGATGACACAGATTTCATTGCTGAGTGATATTGCTTTGTAAGTAAATACCACAACTTCTTTATCCATTTTTCACTTTCTGCGATGTTGAACTTGTACTGTAAACGAGGTTCTTGTAAACAGAGCCGTCCCAAACTTTGGGGTGGCTGTGTCTTTTTGATTTTAATTTCCCTAAGCTATAGGACCATAAGTGGCAGTGCCCTAGGTTCTGTTGCTTTGTTTTTTAGATGTTTCAGGAAACACCATACACTTCTCCCGAGTGGTTGTTGGCAATTTACATCCCGCCCATCAGCATAACAAGCCTCCCAGTTCCCCATGGCCTGTCCTGCCTTTCTGGATTTTACACTTTTTTCAGATGGCCCTTTTGACCGGGGGGAAGTGAGACTTCATTGTAGTGCAGATTTCCTTTGCAAGCTTGCTTGGTTGGCCAAAAAGGGCGTATGCGTTTTTTCCTGAATATATTCAGGAAAAAACGCATACGCCCTTTTTGGCCAAGTACATCATTGTGGACGTTCTGCCTCTTTTCCTATGCTTTCAATGCAATTCCAGTCTACCTCCTGAAATCGGTTTCCTGCAATTCTGCCCCGCCTTCAAGTCCTCTTGGCAGCCTTACTTCAGTCTATTTTTGGACGATAGCTGTCATTTATAACTCTGCAGGTTTGTGAATTACAGTGCCCCTGAGCTCCTTTCTTCAACTCGCTTTCTTTTGAGCTAGCCGCAACACCGCAGGATGGATTCAGGCCCTAATCTGGCTCCGGTACGGCACGCTGAGCCTTTGGTTATTTCCTCTTCCTGGTGGGAAATGAGAGTTAAATTTGCCCGTCCAGACACCTCCAGCTAGCCTCTCATTGGTTCTCGCTATTCCTGTTCATCTTCCACAGAAATTGCAAACTGGGCCAAACAGGAGGTTAAAGGCGCTGACTCTCCAAGTGGGGAGAGTGTTAGTAAAGCGTCTGGAATGTTGCACCCGAGTACCAGGGGAGGAAAACTGAGACATATTTGAACACGTCTCCCATTCACATGGTTGATCATACTTGGGATCCACATGCATGTTTTAGCTGAAGGAAGAATACCTAAAACCTGGGTATTTGAAACCCGTGGAATGGGTACCATGCAATATGACTTCAAAGGGTCTTCATTTGCTCACCGAACCTCTCCAATCCTATCACTGCTGCGTTTATGCCCCTGTACACATGCTTGATTCTCTTTCGGAGACATAGCAATCCATAGGTTTTAAGATACTTACTAGTCAGGTACATTCTTAGGCGTTTAATATGCGGTGTTGAGTCCATTTCGTTGAGCAAGGAGTAGCTCTTGTCTATTCCATATTTGGCTTAAGGAACTTTATCTGTGCTCATTTCAATCTCTGGTTTTATGCAGCAACCCAACTCACCTTTCCCCTTAAGCAAGCATAATTTGGTTTTCTAAATTTGAGAACCTGTTCTGTTTTGGAATTCAGTTCCTGTGTAGCCAAGTTTACATTCCGTGTATTAGTGATATCTTATGATGTTTCTTTTTCTGTGTGACTTATTTCAGTTAGAATCATCATACCTGAATCTACTCATTATGCTGCTACGGGCCTGATGACATAGATTTAATTGCTGAGTGATACTGCATTGTACGTAAGTACCACAAGTTCTTTATCCATTTTTCACTTTCTGCGATGTTGAACTTGTACTGTAAACGAGGTTCTTGTAAACAGAGCCGTTCCAAACTTTGGGGTGGCTGTGTCTTTTTGATTTTAATTTCCCTAAGCTATAGGACCATAAGTGGAAGTGCCCTAGGTTCTGTTGCTTTGTTTTTTAGATGTTTCAGGAAACACCATACACTTCTCCCGAGTGGTTGTTGGCAATTTACATGCCGCCCATCAGCATAACAAGGCTCCCAGTTCTCCATGGCCTGTCCTGCCTTTCTGGATTTTACACTTTTTTCAGATGGCCCTTTTGACCGGGGGGAAGTGAGACTTCATTGTAGTGCAGATTTCCTTTGCAAGCTTGCTTGGTTGGCCAAAAAGGGCGTATGCGTTTTTTCCTGAATATATTCAGGAAAAAACGCATACGCCCTTTTTGGCCAAGTGCATCATTGTGGACGTTCTGCCTCTTTTCCTATGCTTTCAATGCAATTCCAGTCTACCTCCTGAAATCGGTTTCCTGCAATTCTGCCCCGCTTTCAAGTCCTCTTGGCAGCCTTACTTCAGTCTATTTTTGGACGATAGCTGTCATTTATAACTCTGCAGGTTTGTGAATTACAGTGCCCCTGAGCTCCTTTCTTCAACTCGCTTTCTTGTGACCTGGCCGCAACACCGCAGGATGGCTTCAGGCCCTAATCTGGTTCTGGCACGGCACGCTGAGCCTTTGTTTATTTCCTCCTCCTGGTGGGAAATGAGAGTTAAATTTGCCCGTCCAGACACCTCCAGCTAGCCTCTCATTGGTTCTCACTATTCCTGTTCATCTTCCGCAGAAATTGCAAACTGGGCCAAACAGGAGGTTAAAGGCGCTGACTTTCCAAGTGGGGAGAGTGTTAGTAAAGCGTCTGGAATGTTGCACCCGAGTACCAGGGGAGGAAAACTGAGACATATTTGAACACGTCTCCCGATCACATGGTTGATCATACTCTGGGTTCCACATGCATGTTTTAGCTGAAGGAAGAATACCTAAAACCTGGGTAGTTGAAACCCGTGGAATGGGTACCATGCAATATGACTTCAAAGGGTCTTCATTTGCTCACCGAACCTCTCCAATCCTATCACTGCTGTGTTTATGCCCCTGTACACATGCTTGATTCTCTTTCGGAGACATAGCAATCTATAGGTTTTAAGATACTTACTAGTCAGGTACATTCTTAGGCGTTTAATATGCGGTGTTGAGTCCATTTCGTTGAGCAAGGAGTAGCTCTTGTCTATTCCATATTTGGCTTAAGGAACTTTATCTGTGCTCATTTCAATCTCTGGTTTTATGCAGCACCCCAACTCACCTTTACCCTTAAGCAAGCATAAGTTGTTTTTCTAAATTTGAGACCCTGTTCTGTTCTGTAATTCAGTTCCTGTGTAGCCAAGTTTACATTCCGTGTATTACTGATATCTTATGATGTTTCTTTTTCTGTGTGACTTATTTCAGTTAGAATCATCATACCTGAATCCACTCATTGTGCTGCTAAGGGCCTGATGACACAGATTTCATTGCTGAGTGATATTGCTTTGTAAGTAAATACCACAACTTCTTTATCCATTTTTCACTTTCTGCGATGTTGAACTTGTACTGTAAACGAGGTTCTTGTAAACAGAGCCGTCCCAAACTTTGGGGTGGCTGTGTCTTTTTGATTTTAATTTCCCTAAGCTATAGGACCATAAGTGGAAGTGCCCTAGGTTCTGTTGCTTTGTTTTTTAGATGTTTCAGGAAACACCATACACTTCTCCCGAGTGGTTGTTGGCAATTTACATCCCGCCCATCAGCATAACAAGGCTCCCAGTTCTCCATGGCCTGTCCTGCCTTTCTGGATTTTACACTTTTTTCAGATGGCCCTTTTGACCGGGGGGAAGTGAGACTTCATTGTAGTGCAGATTTCCTTTGCAAGCTTGCTTGGTTGGCCAAAAAGGGCGTATACGTTTTTTCCTGAATATATTCAGGAAAAAACGCATACGCCCTTTTTGGCCAAGTGCATCATTGTGGACGTTCTGCCTCTTTTCCTATGCTTTCAATGCAATTCCAGTCTACCTCCTGAAATCGGTTTCCTGCAATTCTGCCCCGCTTTCAAGTCCTCTTGGCAGCCTTACTTCAGTCTATTTTTGGACGATAGCTGTCATTTATAACTCTGCAGGTTTGTGAATTACAGTGCCCCTGAGCTCCTTTCTTCAACTCGCTTTCTTTTGAGCTGGCTACAACACCGCAGGATGGCTTCAGGCCCTAATCTGGTTCCGGTACGGCACGCTGAGCCTTTGGTTATTTCCTCTTCCTGTTGGTAAATGAGAGTTAAATTTGCCCGTCCAGACACCTCCAGCTAGCCTCTCATTGGTTCTCGCTATTCCTGTTCATCTTCCGCAGAAATTGCAAACTGTGCCAAACAGGAGGTTAAAGGCGCTGACTCTCCAAGTGGGGAGAGTGTTAGTAAAGCGTCTGGAATGTTGCACCCGAGTACCAGGGGAGGAAAACTGAGACATATTTGAACACGTCTCCCGATCACATGGTTGATCATACTCTGGGTTCCACATGCATGTTTTAGCTGAAGGAAGAATACCTAAAACCTGGGTAGTTGAAACCCGTGGAATGGGTACCATGCAATATGACTTCAAAGGGTCTTCATTTGCTCACCGAACCTCTCCAATCCTATCACTGCTGCGTTTATGCCCCTGTACACATGCTTGATTCTCTTTCGGAGACATAGCAATCCATAGGTTTTAAGATACTTACTAGTCAGGTACATTCTTAGGCATTTAATATGCGGTGTTGAGTCCATTTCGTTGAGCAACGAGTAGCTCTTGTCTATTCCATATTTGGCTTAAGGAACTTTATCTGTGCTCATTTCAATCTCTGGTTTTATGCAGCACCCCAACTCACCTTTCCCCTTAAGCAAGCATAAGTTGGTTTTCTAAATTTGAGACCCTGTTCTGTTTTGGAATGCAGTTCCTGTGTAGCCAAGTTTAATTCCGTGTATTAGTGATATCTTATGATGTTTCTTTTTCTGTGTGACTTATTTCAGTTAGAATCATCGTACCTGAATCCACTCATTATGCTGCCACGGGCCTGATGACATAGATTTCATTGCTGAGTGATATTGCTTTGTAAGTAAATACCACAACTTCTTTATCCATTTTTCACTTTCTGCGATGTTGAACTTGTACTGTAAACGAGGTTCTTGTAAACAGAGGTGTCCCAAACTTTGGGGTGGCTGTGTCTTTTTGATTTTAATTTCCCTAAGCTATAGGACCATAAGTGGCAGTGCCCTAGGCTCTGTTGCTTTGTGTTTTAGATGTTTCAGGAAACACCATACACTTCTCCCGAGTGTCTGTTGGCAATTTACATTCCGCCCATCAGCATAACAAGGCTCCCAGTTCTCCATGGCCTGTCCTGCCTTTCTGGATTTTACACTTTTTTCAGATGGCCCTTTTGACCGGGGGGAAGTGAGACTTCATTGTAGTGCAGATTTCCTTTGCAAGCTTGCTTGGTTGGCCAAAAAGGGCGTATGCGTTTTTTCCTGAATATATTCAGGAAAAAACGCATACGCCCTTTTTGGCCAAGTGCATCATTGTGGACGTTCTGCCTCTTTTCCTATGCTTTCAATGCAATTCCAGTCTACCTCCTGAAATCGGTTTCCTGCAATTCTGCCCCGCTTTCAAGTCCTCTTGGCAGCCTTACTTCAGTCTATTTTTGGACGATAGCTGTCATTTATAACTCTGCAGGTTTGTGAATTACAGTGCCCCTGAGCTCCTTTCTTCAACTCGCTTTCTTGTGACCTGGCCGCAACACCGCAGGATGGCTTCAGGCCCTAATCTGGTTCTGGCACGGCACGCTGAGCCTTTGTTTATTTCCTCCTCCTGGTGGGAAATGAGAGTTAAATTTGCCCGTCCAGACACCTCCAGCTAGCCTCTCATTGGTTCTCACTATTCCTGTTCATCTTCCGCAGAAATTGCAAACTGGGCCAAACAGGAGGTTAAAGGCGCTGACTTTCCAAGTGGGGAGAGTGTTAGTAAAGCGTCTGGAATGTTGCACCCGAGTACCAGGGGAGGAAAACTGAGACATATTTGAACACGTCTCCCGATCAAATGGTTGATCATACTCTGGGTTCCACATGCATGTTTTAGCTGAAGGAAGAATACCTAAAACCTGGGTAGTTGAAACCCGTGGAATGGGTACCATGCAATATGACTTCAAAGGGTCTTCATTTGCTCACCGAACCTCTCCAATCCTATCACTGCTGCGTTTATGCCCCTGTACACATGCTTGATTCTCTTTCGGAGACATAGCAATCTATAGGTTTTAAGATACTTACTAGTCAGGTACATTCTTAGGCGTTTAATATGCGGTGTTGAGTCCATTTCGTTGAGCAAGGAGTAGCTCTTGTCTATTCCATATTTGGCTTAAGGAACTTTATCTGTGCTCATTTCAATCTCTGGTTTTATGCAGCACCCCAACTCACCTTTACCCTTAAGCAAGCATAAGTTGGTTTTCTAAATTTGAGACCCTGTTCTGTTCTGTAATTCAGTTCCTGTGTAGCCAAGTTTACATTCCGTGTATTACTGATATCTTATGATGTTTCTTTTTCTGTGTGACTTATTTCAGTTAGAATCATCATACCTGAATCCACTCATTGTGCTGCTAAGGGCCTGATGACACAGATTTCATTGCTGAGTGATATTGCTTTGTAAGTAAATACCACAACTTCTTTATCCATTTTTCACTTTCTGCGATGTTGAACTTGTACTGTAAACGAGGTTCTTGTAAACAGAGCCGTCCCAAACTTTGGGGTGGCTGTGTCTTTTTGATTTTAATTTCCCTAAGCTATAGGACCATAAGTGGCAGTGCCCTAGGTTCTGTTGCTTTGTTTTTTAGATGTTTCAGGAAACACCATACACTTCTCCCGAGTGGTTGTTGGCAATTTACATCCCGCCCATCAGCATAACAAGCCTCCCAGTTCCCCATGGCCTGTCCTGCCTTTCTGGATTTTACACTTTTTTCAGATGGCCCTTTTGACCGGGGGGAAGTGAGACTTCATTGTAGTGCAGATTTCCTTTGCAAGCTTGCTTGGTTGGCCAAAAAGGGCGTATGCGTTTTTTCCTGAATATATTCAGGAAAAAACGCATACGCCCTTTTTGGCCAAGTACATCATTGTGGACGTTCTGCCTCTTTTCCTATGCTTTCAATGCAATTCCAGTCTACCTCCTGAAATCGGTTTCCTGCAATTCTGCCCCGCTTTCAAGTCCTCTTGGCAGCCTTACTTCAGTCTATTTTTGGACGATAGCTGTCATTTATAACTCTGCAGGTTTGTGAATTACAGTGCCCCTGAGCTCCTTTCTTCAACTCGCTTTCTTTTGAGCTAGCCGCAACACCGCAGGATGGATTCAGGCCCTAATCTGGCTCCGGTACGGCACGCTGAGCCTTTGGTTATTTCCTCTTCCTGGTGGGAAATGAGAGTTAAATTTGCCCGTCCAGACACCTCCAGCTAGCCTCTCATTGGTTCTCGCTATTCCTGTTCATCTTCCACAGAAATTGCAAACTGGGCCAAACAGGAGGTTAAAGGCGCTGACTCTCCAAGTGGGGAGAGTGTTAGTAAAGCGTCTGGAATGTTGCACCCGAGTACCAGGGGAGGAAAACTGAGACATATTTGAACACGTCTCCCATTCACATGGTTGATCATACTTGGGATCCACATGCATGTTTTAGCTGAAGGAAGAATACCTAAAACCTGGGTATTTGAAACCCGTGGAATGGGTACCATGCAATATGACTTCAAAGGGTCTTCATTTGCTCACCGAACCTCTCCAATCCTATCACTGCTGCGTTTATGCCCCTGTACACATGCTTGATTCTCTTTCGGAGACATAGCAATCCATAGGTTTTAAGATACTTACTAGTCAGGTACATTCTTAGGCGTTTAATATGCGGTGTTGAGTCCATTTCGTTGAGCAAGGAGTAGCTCTTGTCTATTCCATATTTGGCTTAAGGAACTTTATCTGTGCTCATTTCAATCTCTGGTTTTATGCAGCAACCCAACTCACCTTTCCCCTTAAGCAAGCATAATTTGGTTTTCTAAATTTGAGAACCTGTTCTGTTTTGGAATTCAGTTCCTGTGTAGCCAAGTTTACATTCCGTGTATTAGTGATATCTTATGATGTTTCTTTTTCTGTGTGACTTATTTCAGTTAGAATCATCGTACCTGAATCTACTCATTATGCTGCTACGGGCCTGATGACATAGATTTAATTGCTGAGTGATACTGCATTGTACGTAAGTACCACAAGTTCTTTATCCATTTTTCACTTTCTGCGATGTTGAACTTGTACTGTAAACGAGGTTCTTGTAAACAGAGCCGTTCCAAACTTTGGGGTGGCTGTGTCTTTTTGATTTTAATTTCCCTAAGCTATAGGACCATAAGTGGAAGTGCCCTAGGTTCTGTTGCTTTGTTTTTTAGATGTTTCAGGAAACACCATACACTTCTCCCGAGTGGTTGTTGGCAATTTACATGCCGCCCATCAGCATAACAAGGCTCCCAGTTCTCCATGGCCTGTCCTGCCTTTCTGGATTTTACACTTTTTTCAGATGGCCCTTTTGACCGGGGGGAAGTGAGACTTCATTGTAGTGCAGATTTCCTTTGCAAGCTTGCTTGGTTGGCCAAAAAGGGCGTATGCGTTTTTTCCTGAATATATTCAGGAAAAAACGCATACGCCCTTTTTGGCCAAGTGCATCATTGTGGACGTTCTGCCTCTTTTCCTATGCTTTCAATGCAATTCCAGTCTACCTCCTGAAATCGGTTTCCTGCAATTCTGCCCCGATTTCAAGTCCTCTTGGCAGCCTTACTTCAGTCTATTTTTGGACGATAGCTGTCATTTATAACTCTGCAGGTTTGTGAATTACAGTGCCCCTGAGCTCCTTTCTTCAACTCGGTTTCTTTTGAGCTGGCCGCAACACCGCAGGATGACTTCAGGCCCTAATCTGGTTCCGGTACGGCACGCTGAGCCTTTGGTTATTTCCTCTTCCTGGTGGGAAATGAGAGTTAAATTTGCCCGTCCAGACACCTCCAGCTAGCCTCTCATTGGTTCTCGCTATTCCTGTTCATCTTCCGCAGAAATTGCAAACTGTGCCAAACAGGAGGTTAAAGGCGCTGACTCTCCAAGTGGGGAGAGTGTTAGTAAAGCGTCTGGAATGTTGCACCCGAGTACCAGGGGAGGAAAACTGAGACATATTTGAACACGTCTCCCGATCACATGGATGATCATACTCTGGGTTCCACATGCATGTTTTAGCTGAAGGAAGAATACCTAAAACCTGGGTATTTGAAACCCGTGGAATGGGTACCATGCAATATGACTTCAAAGGGTCTTCATTTGCTCACCGAACTTCTCCAATCCTATCACTGCTGCGTTTATGCCCCTGTACACATGCTTGATTCTCTTTCGGAGACATAGCAATCCATAGGTTTTAAGATACTTACTAGTCAGGTACATTCTTAGGCGTTTAATATGCGGTGTTGAGTCCATTTCGTTGAGCAAGGAGTAGCTCTTGTCTATTCCATATTTGGCTTAAGGAACTTTATCTGTGCTCATTTCAATCTCTGGTTTTATGCAGCACCCCAACTCACCTTTCCCCTTAAGCAAGCATAAGTTGGTTTTCTAAATTTGAGAACCTGTTCTGTTTTGGAATTCAGTTTCTGTGTAGCCAAGTTTACATTCCGTGTATTAGTGATATCTTATGATGTTTCTTTTTCTGTGTGACTTATTTCAGTTAGAATCATCGTACCTGAATCTACTCATTATGCTGCTACGGGCCTGATGACATAGATTTCATTGCTGAGTGATACTGCATTGTACGTAAGTACCACAAGTTCTTTATCCATTTTTCACTCTGCGATGTTGAACTTGTACTGTAAACGAGGTTCTTGTAAACAGAGCCGTTCCAAACTTTGGGGTGGCTGTGTCTTTTTGATTTTAAATTCCCTGAGCTATAGGACCATAAGTGGAAGTGCCCTAGGTTCTGTTGCTTTGTTTTTTAGATGTTTCAGGAAACACCATACACTTCTCCCGAGTGGTTGTTGGCAATTTACATCCCGCCCATAAGCATAACAAGGCTCCCAGTTCTCCATGGCCTGTCCTGCCTTTCTGGATTTTACACTTTTTTCAGATGGCCCTTTTGACCGGGGGGAAGTGAGACTTCATTGTAGTGCAGATTTCCTTTGCAAGCTTGCTTGGTTGGCCAAAAAGGGCGTATGCGTTTTTTCCTGAATATATTCAGGAAAAAACGCATACGCCCTTTTTGGCCAAGTGCATCATTGTGGACGTTCTGCCTCTTTTCCTATGCGTTCAATGCAATTCCAGTCTACCTCCTGCAATCGGTTTCCTGCAATTCTGCCCCGCTTTCAAGTCCTCTTGGCAGCCTTACTTCAGTATATTTTTGGACGATAGCTGTCATTTATAACTCTGCAGGTTTGTGAATTACAGTGCCCCTGAGCTCCTTTCTTCAACTCGCTTTCTTTTGAGCTGGCCGCAACACCGCAGGATGGCTTCAGGCCCTAATCTGGTTCCGGTACGGCACGCTGAGCCTTTGGTTATTTCCTCTTCCTGGTGGGAAATGAGTGTTAAATTTGCCCGTCCAGACACCTCCAGCTAGCCTCTCATTGGTTCTCGCTATTCCTGTTCATCTTCCGCAGAAATTGCAAACTGGGCCAAACAGGAGGTTAAAGACGCTGACTCTCCAAGTGGGGAGAGTGTTAGTAAAGCGTCTGGAATGTTGCACCCGAGTACCAGGGGAGGAAAACTGAGACATATTTGAACACGTCTCCCGTTCATATGGTTGATCATACTTGGGTTCCACATGCATGTTTTAGCTGAAGGAAGAATACCTTAAACCTGGAGAGTTGAGAACCGTGTAATGGGTACCATGCAATATGACTTCAAAGGGTCTTCATTTGCTCACCGAACCTCTCCAATCCTATCACTGCTGCGTTTATGCCCCTGTACACATGCTTGATTCTCTTTTGGAGACATAGCAATCCATAGGTTTTACGATACTTACTAGTCAGGTACATTCTTAGGCGTTTAATATGCGGTGTTGAGTCCATTTCGTTGAGCAAGGAGTAGCTCTTGTCTATTCCATATTTGACTTAAGGAACTTTATCTGTGCTCATTTCAATCTCTGGTTTTATGCAGCACCCCAACTCACCTTTACCCTTAAGCAAGCATAAGTTGGTTTTCTAAATTTGAGACCCTGTTCTGTTCTGTAATTCAGTTCCTGTGTAGCCAAGTTTACATTCCGTGTATTACTGATATCTTATGATGTTTCTTTTTCTGTGTGACTTATTTCAGTTAGAATCATCATACCTGAATCCACTCATTGTGATGCTAAGGGCCTGATGACATAGATTTCATTGCTGAGTGATATTGCTTTGTAAGTAAATACCACAACTTCTTTATCCATTTTTCACTTTCTGCGATGTTGAACTTGTACTGTAAACGAGGTTCTTGTAAACAGAGGCGTCCCAAACTTTGGGGTGGCTGTGTCTTTTTGATTTTAATTTCCCTAAGCTATAGGACCATAAGTGGAAGTGCCCTAGGCTCTGTTGCTTTGTTTTTTAGATGTTTCAGGAAACACCATACACTTCTCCCGAGTGTCTGTTGGCAATTTACATCCCGCCCATAAGCATAACAAGGCTCCCAGTTCTCAATGGCCTGTTGCCTTTCTGGATTTTACACTTTTTTCAGATGGCCCTTTTGACCGGGGGGAAGTGAGACTTCATTGTAGTGCAGATTTCCTTTGCAAGCTTGCTTGGTTGGCCAAAAAGGGCGTATGCGTTTTTTCCTGAATATATTCAGGAAAAAACGCATACGCCCTTTTTGGCCAAGTGCATCATTGTGGACGTTCTGCCTCTTTTCCTATGCTTTCAATGCAATTCCAGTCTACCTCGTGAAATCGGTTTCCTGCAATTCTGCCCCGCTTTCAAGTCCTCTTGGCAGCCTTACTTCAGTCTATTTTTGGACGATAGCTGTCATTTATAACTCTGCAGGTTTGTGAATTACAGTGCCCCTGAGCTCCTTTCTTCAACTCGCTTTCTTGTGACCTGGCCGCAACACCGCAGGATGGCTTCAGGCCCTAATCTGGTTCCGGCCCGGCATGCTGAGCCTTTGGTTAATTCCTCTTCCTGGTGGGAAATGAGAGTTAAATTTGCCCGTCCAGACACCTCCAGCTAGCCTCTCATTGGTTCTCGCTATTCCTGTTCATCTTCCGCAGAAATTGCAAACTGGGCCAAACAGGAGGTTAAAGGGACTGACTCTCCAAGTGGGGAGAGTGTTAGTAAAGCGTCTGGAATGTTGCACCCGAGTACCAGGGGAGGAAAACTGAGACATATTTGAACACGTCTCCCGATCACATGGTTGATCATACTCTGGGTTCCACATGCATGTTTTCGCTGAAGGAAGAATACCTAAAACCTGGGTAGTTGAAACCCGTGGAATGGGTACCATGCAATATGACTTCAAAGGGTCTTCATTTGCTCACCGAACCTCTCCAATCCTATCACTGCTGCGTTTATGCCCCTGTACACATGCTTGATTCTCTTTTGGAGACATAGCAATCCATAGGTTTTACGATACTTACTAGTCAGGTACATTCTTAGGCGTTTAATATGCGGTGTTGAGTCCATTTCGTTGAGCAAGGAGTAGCTCTTGTCTATTCCATATTTGGCTTAAGGAACTTTATCTGTGCTCATTTCAATCTCTGGTTTTATGCAGCAACCCAACTCACCTTTCCCCTTAAGCAAGCATAAGTTGGTTTTCTAAATTTGAGAACCTGTTCTGTTTTGGAATTCAGTTCCTGTGTAGCCAAGTTTACATTCCGTGTATTAGTGATATCTTATGATGTTTCTTTTTCTGTGTGACTTATTTCAGTTAGAATCATCGTACCTGAATCTACTCATTATGCTGCTACGGGCCTGATGACATAGATTTCATTGCTGAGTGATACTGCATTGTACGTAAGTACCACAAGTTCTTTATCCATTTTTCACTTTCTGCGATGTTGAACTTGTACTGTAAACGAGGTTCTTGTAAACAGAGCCATTCCAAACTTTGGGGTGGCTGTGTCTTTTTGATTTTAATTTCCCTAAGCTATAGGACCATAAGTGGAAGTGCCCTAGGCTCTGTTGCTTTGTTTTTTAGATGTTTCAGGAAACACCATACACTTCTCCCGAGTGTCTGTTGGCAATTTACATCCCGCCCATCAGCATAACAAGGCTCCCAGTTCTCAATGGCCTGTTGCCTTTCTGGATTTTACACTTTTTTCAGATGGCCCTTTTGACCGGGGGGAAGTGAGACTTCATTGTAGTGCAGATTTCCTTTGCAAGCTTGCTTGGTTGGCCAAAAAGGGCGTATGCGTTTTTTCCTGAATATATTCAGGAAAAAACGCATACGCCCTTTTTGGCCAAGTGCATCATTGTGGACGTTCTGCCTCTTTTCCTATGCTTTCAATGCAATTCCAGTCTACCTCCTGAAATCGGTTTCCTGCAATTCTGCCCCGCTTTCAAGTCCTCTTGGCAGCCTTACTTCAGTCTATTTTTGGACGATAGCTGTCATTTATAACTCTGCAGTTTTGTGAATTACAGTGCCCCTGAGCTCCTTTCTTCAACTCGCTTTCTTGTGACCTGGCTGCAACACCGCAGGATGGCTTCAGGCCCTAATCTGGTTCCGGCCCGGCATGCTGAGCCTTTGGTTAATTCCTCTTCCTGGTGGGAAATGAGAGTTAAATTTGCCCGTCCAGACACCTCCAGCTAGCCTCTCATTGGTTCTCGCTATTCCTGTTCATCTTCCACAGAAATTGCAAACTGGGCCAAACAGGAGGTTAAAGGGACTGACTCTCCAAGTCGGGAGAGTGTTAGTAAAGCGTCTGGAATGTTGCACCCGAGTACCAGGGTACGAAAACTGAGACATATTTGAACACGTCTCCCGTTCACATGGTTGATCATACTCTGGGTTCCACATGCATGTTTAAGCTGAAGGAAGAATACCTTAAACATGGAGAGTTGAGACCCGTGTAATGGGTACCATGCAATATGACTTCAAAGGGTCTTCATTTGCTCACCGAACCTCTCCAATCCTATCAGTGCTGCGTTTATGCCCCCGTACACACGCTTGATTCTCTTTTGGAGACATAGCAATCCATAGGTTTTAAGATACTTACTAGTCAGGTACATTCTTAGGCGTTTAATATGGGGTGTTGAGTCCATTTCATTGAGCAAGGAGTAGCTCTTGTCTATTCCATATTTGGCTTAAGGAACTTTATCTGTGCTCATTTCAATCTCTGGTTTTATGCAGCACCCCAACTCACCTTTACCCTTAAGCAAGAATAAGTTGGTTTTCTAAATTTGAGACCCTGTTCTGTTCTGTAATTCAGTTCCTGTGTAGCCAAGTTTCCACTCCGTGTATTACTGATATCTTATGATGTTTCTTTTTCTGTGTGACTTATTTCAGTTAGAATCATCATACCTGAATCCACTCATTGTGCTGCTAAGGGCCTGATGACACAGATTTCATTGCTGAGTGATATTGCTTTGTAAGTAAATACCACAACTTCTTTATCCATTTTTCACTTTCTGCGATGTTGAACTTGTACTGTACACGAGGTTTTTGTAAACAGAGCTGTTCCAAACTTTGGGGTGGCTGTGTCTTTTTGATTTTAATTTCCCTAAGCTATAGGATCATAAGTGGAAGTGCCCTAGGCTCTGTTGCTTTGTTTTTTAGATGTTTCAGGAAACACCATACACTTCTCCCGAGTGTCTGTTGGCAATTTACATCCCGCCCATCAGCATAACAAGGCTCCCAGTTCTCCATGGCCTGTCCTGCCTTTCTGGATTTTACACTTTTTTCAGATGGCCCTTTTGACCGGGGGGGAAGTGAGACTTCATTGTAGTGCAGATTTCCTTTGCAAGCTTGCTTGGTTGGCCAAAAAGGGCGTATGCGTTTTTTCCTGAATATATTCAGGAAAAAACGCATACGCCCTTTTTGTCCAAGTGCATCATTGTGGACGTTCTGCCTCTTTTCCTATGCTTTCAATGCAATTCCAGTCTACCTCGTGAAATCGGTTTCCTGCAATTCTGCACGGCTTTCAAGTCCTCTTGGCAGCCTTACTTCAGTCTATTTTTGGACGATAGCTGTCATTTATAACTCTGCAGGTTTGTGAATTACAGTGCCCCTGAGCTCCTTTCTTCAACTCGCTTTCTTGTGACCTGGCCGCAACACCGCAGGATGTCTTCAGGCCCTAATCTTGTTCTGGCACGGCACGCTGAGCCTTTGGTTAATTCCTCTTCCTGGTGGGAAATGAGAGTTAAATTTGCCCATTCAGACACCTCCAGGTAGTCTCTCATTGATTCTCGCTATTCCTGTTCATCTTCCGCAGAAATTGCAAACTGGGCCAAACAGGAGGTTAAAGGGACTGACTCTCCAAGTGGGGAGAGTGTTAGTAAGCGTCTGGAAGGTTGCACCCGAGTACCAGGGTACGAAAACTGAGACATATTTGAACACGTCTCCCGATCACATGGTTGATCATACTCTAGGTTCCACATGCATGTTTTAGCTGAAGGAAGAATACCTTAAACCTGGGTAGTTGAAACCCTTGGAATGGGTACCATGCAATATGACTTCAAAGGGTCTTCATTTGCTCACCGAACCTCTCCAGTCCTATAACTGCTGCGTTTATGCCCCTGTACACATGCTTGATTCTCTTTCGGAGACATAGCAATCCATAGGTTTTAAGATACTTACTAGTCAGGTACATTCTTAGGCATTTAATATGCGGTGTTGAGTCCATTTCGTTGAGCAAGGACTAGCTCTTGTCTATTCCATATTTGGCTTAAGGAACTTTATCTGTGCTCATTTCAATCTCTGGTTTTATGCAGCACCCCAACTCACCTTTCCCCTTAAGCAAGCATAAGTTGGTTTTCTAAATTTGAGACCCTGTTCTGTTCTGTAATTCAGTTCCTGTGTAGCGAAGTTTACATTCCGTGTATTACTGATATCTTATGATGTTTCTTTTTCTGTGTGACTTATTTCAGTTAGAATCATCATACCTGAATCCACTCATTGTGCTGCTAAGGGCCTGATGACATAGATTTCATTGCTGAGTGATATTGCTTTGTAAGTAAATACCACAACTTCTTTATCCATTTTTCACTTTCTGCGATGTTGAACTTGTACTGTAAACGAGGTTCTTGTAAACAGAGCCGTCCCAAACTTTGGGGTGGCTGTGTCTTTTTGATTTTAATTTCCCTAAGCTATAGGACCATAAGTGGAAGTGCCCTAGGCTCTGTTGCTTTGTTTTTTCGATGTTTCAGGAAACACCATACACTTTTCCCGAGTGTCTGTTGGCAATTTACATCCCGCCCATCAGCATAACAAGGCTCCCAGTTCTCCATGGCCTGTCCTGCCTTTCTGGATTTTACACTTTTTTCAGATGGCCCTTTTGACCGGGGGGAAGTGAGACTTCATTGTAGTGCAGATTTCCTTTGCAAGCTTGCTTGGTTGGCCAAAAAGGACGTATGCGTTTTTTCCTGAATATATTCAGGAAAAAACGCATACGCCCTTTTTGGCCAAGTGCATCATTGTGGACGTTCTGCCTCTTTTCCTATGCTTTCAATGCAATTCCAGTCTACCTCCTGAAATCGGTTTCCTGCAATTCTGCCCCGCTTTCAAGTCCTCTTGGCAGCCTTACTTCAGTCTACTTTTGGACGATAGCTGTCATTTATAACTCTGCAGGTTTGTGAGTTACAGTGCCCCTGAGCTCCTTTCTTCAACTCGTTTTCTTGTGAGCTGGCTGCAACACCGCTGGATGGCTTCAGGCCCTAATCTGGTTCCGGCACGGCATGCTGAGCCTTTGGTTATTTCCTCTTTCTGGTGGGAAATGAGAGTTAAATTTGCCCGTCCAGACACCTCCAGCTAGTCTCTCATTGGTTCTCCCTATTCCTGTTCATCTTCCGCAGAAACTGCAAACGGGGCCAAACAGGAGGTTAAAGGTGCTGACTCTCCAAGTGGGGAGAGTGTTAGTAAAGCGTCTGGAATGTTGCACCCGAGTACCAGGGGAGGAAAACTGAGACATATTTGAACATGTCTCCCGTTCACACGGTTGATCATACTCTGGGTTCCACATGCATGTTTTAGCTGAAGGAAGAATACCTTAAACCTGGAGAGTTGAGACCCGTGTAATGGGTACCATGCAATATGACTTCAAAGGGTCTTCATTTGCTCACCGAACCTCTCCAATCCTATCACTGCTGCGTTTATGCCCCTGTACACATGCTTGATTCTCTTTTGGAGACATAGCAATCCATAGGTTTTAAGATACTTACTAGTCAGGTACATTCTTAGGCGTTTAATATGGGGTATTGAGTCCATTTCGTTGAGCAAGGAGTAGCTCTTGTCTATTCCATATTTGGCTTAAGGAACTTTATCTGTGCTCATTTCAATCTCTGGTTTTATGCAGCACCCCAACTCACCTTCCCCCTTAAGCAAGCATAAGTTGGTTTTCTAAACTTGAGACACTGTTCTGTTTTGTAATTCAGTTCATGTGTAGCCAAGTTCACATTCTGTGTATTAGTGATACCTTATGATGTTTCTTTTCTGTGTGACTTATTTCAGTTCGAATCATCATACCTGAATCCACTCATTATGCTGCTATGGGCCTGATGACATAGATTTCATTGCTGAGTGATATTGCATTGTACGTAAGTACCACAAGTTCTTTATCCATTTTTCACTTTCTGCGATATTGAACTTGTACTGTAAACGAGGTTCTTGTAAACAGAGCCGTCCCAAACTTTGGGGTGGCTCTGTCTTTTTGATTTTAATTTCCCTAAGCTATAGGACCATAAGTGGAAGTGCCCTAGGTTCTGTTGCTTTGTTTTTTAGATGTTTCGGGAAACACCATACACTTCTCCAGAGTGGCTGTTGGCAATTTACATCCCGCCCATCAGCATAAGAAGGCTCCCAGTTCTCCATGGCCTGTCGTGCCTTTATGGATTTTACACTTTTTTCAGATGGCCCTTTTGACCAGGTGGAAATGAGACTTCATTGTAGTGCAGATTTCCTTTGCAAGCTTGCTTGGTTGGCCAAAAAGTCCGTATGCGTTTTTTCCTGAATATATTCAGGAAAAAACACATACGCCCTTTTTGGCCAAGTGCATCATTGTCGAGTTTCTGACTCTCTTCATATGCTTTCAATGCAATTCCAGTCTACCTCCTGAAATCGGTTTCCTGCAATTCTGCCTTGCTTTCAATGCCTCTTCATAGCCTTACCTCAATATATTTTTTAAAAATAGTTGGCCTTTATAACTCTGCAGGTTTTTGAATTGCAGTGGCCCTTAGCTCCATTTTTTAGCTCTTATTTTTGTGGTCTTGCCCCATAACCACAGGATTCCTTGAAGCCCTATTTTTCTTCTGGGGCACCTGCTGTGCCTTTGGTTAATTCTTCTTACTGATGTGATATTAGAGTGACATGTGCCCATTGAAACCGCTACAGCTAGTTTCTCACTGGTTCCCCCTATTCCCATTCATCCTCTGCACTAACTGCAGACTGTGCGATACCAGAACTTAAAGGCATTGACTCCATGTGGGGATGTTGTTAGTAAAGCGGCTGGAATGTCGATCCGGAGCCCCAGGAGAGGAAAAATGAGGTGCGTTTTAGAAACCTTTCCCGATCATATGGTATACCAGTCGCTGGGTTTCCCAAGCATGGTTTAGCTGTAGGAAGATTCCCTTCAACCTGGAGTGTTGGGACCCTTGGACTGAGTAGCATGAAGTATTGCATTAAACTTTCGGCAGTTGCTCACCAAAGCTCACCAATCCTGTCAGCCCCAAGTGTCCAGCCTTATGTCTTATCCAGCTGTGGGTTTATATGTGGTCAATCCAGGTTGCATCACAGCCCCTGAGCGAATTTTGTAAGAATTTTTCTCTCTTTCATTGTTTCAGCGTTTTGTTTTTAAAATTTATTTCTATAATGGGGTTTAGCTCCTTTTCACTGCTGTGTTTGTGCCGCTCTGCACACACTTGATTCCCTTATGGAGATATATCAATACATGGGTTTTAAGATTCTTATTCCTCAGATATATTTCTCTGCGGTGTATAGGGTGTGTTGAGGCCTGTTCATTGAGCAAGGTGTAGATCTTGTCTAATACCTATTTGGTTTATTGAACGGTATCTGTGCTAATTTCAAACTCTGGTTTTATGCATCACCCCACCTCTCCTTTCCCCTTAAGCTGACATAAGTGTGTTTTCTAAATGTGAGACACTGTTCTGTTCTGTAATTCATTTCTTGTGCAGCCATATTTACCCTCCCTCTATAAGTGATATCTTATGATATGTTTCTTTTTCTGTTTGACTTATTTCAAGTAGTATTATCGGACCTAAATCCACTCTTTATCCTTCTACTAGCCTTATTACATTGATTTCATGGTGAAGAGATATTCCATTGTACATAAGTACCACATCTTCTTTATCCATTGTTCTCTTTCCTGGGATATTTAAGGTGTACTGAAGTTGAGGTTCTTGTAAACAGAGTAGCCCTAAACTGTGGTGTGCTTGTGTCTTGTTGATTTTTAGACTTCCCTAGATATACTCCCATGATTGGAAGTGTCCTATGCTCTGTAGCTCTGTTTTTTAGATGATTTAGGAACCACCATACGCTTCTCCAGAGTGGCTCTCGGCAGTTCACACACTGCCCATCAGCGTATAAAGGCTCCCTGTTCTCCATGGCCTGTCCTGCATTTCTGGTTTTTACAATTTTTTAGGATGGCCCTTTTGACTGGTGGGAAGTGAGACTTCTTTGTTGTGCACATTTGCATTGCTTGCTTGCTTCGTTGCCCATAAAGTGCGTATGCGTTTTTTCCTGGATATAATCAGGAAAAAACGCATACGCCCTTTTGGGCCAACTGCATCATTGTCGAAATTCTGCCGCTTTTCATGTGCGTTAAAGACGAGTCCAATCTATCTCTTGAAATCTGTTTCTTGCAATTCTGTCTTGCATTCAGATCCTCTTCTTTGCCTTACCTCAACATATTTTTGGACGTTAGTTTTCATTTATAACTCTGCAGGTTTGTGAATTGCAGTGACCCTGAGCTCCATTTTTTAAGTTGCTCTTTTGTGAGCTGGCCTCAAACCCGCAGGATTGCTTCAGGCCCTATTTTGGCTCCGGCGAGGCAGGCTGAGCCTTTCTTTAATTCTTATTCTTAATGGGAAATTAGAGTGATATGTGCCCGTCCAAACCCCTACAACTCTTCTCTCATTGGTTCCCCCTCTTCCCGTTCATCCTCCTCACAATTTGCAAAATGTGTGAAACAGAAGTTTAAATGTGCTGATTCTCCAAGTGGGGAGATTCTAAGTAGCGTGGCTGGAATGGTGAACAGGAGCACCAGGAGAGGATAAATGAGGTGCATTTTAGACACATCTCCCGATCACATGATGTACAGTCCTCTGGTTTTCCATGCATGTTTTAGCTGTAGGAAGATCCCTTGAACCTGCAGATTTGGGACCCATTGAATGGGTACCAGGTAGTATTACTTTAAAGGGTGTGCATTTCCTCACCCAACCTCACATTTCTCTTAGCGCAAACAGTTTCCAGCCTTATGTCTCATCCTGCTGTGGGTCTAGATGTGTTCAATCCATGTTGCATCACCGTCCCTGAGGAAAAGTTGTAAGAGGTTTTCTCTGTCTCTCTGTCGTTTATTTTTTTTCAATTTATTACTATATTGGTTACAGCTGATTTTCAAAGCTCTGTTTCTTGCTGCTGTACATCCACTTGATTCGCGTACAGAGAGACATCAATAAATTCTTTTTCAGATTCTTACCAGTCGTATATATTCTTTTCCGGTGACTTGAGTGTGCTGAGTGCAGTTCTTTTAGCTACCGTGTAGGCCTTGTTGATTATCAGTTTGGTATTTGGAATGGTATCTTTGCTAATTTCAACCTCCTGGATGATGCCTCACCCCTCCCCACCTTTCCCGTTTAGCAGCCTTATGCGTGTTTTCTACATATTTGACTATGTTTTTGTTTTGTAATTTATTTCATGTGTAGCCATTTTGGATTCCACCTTTAAGTGATATCTTATGATATGTGTCTTTTTCTTTTTGAATTCTGTCACTTAGAATGATCATACGTAACTCCTCCGGAGTCGTTACAACTGGCCATATTTCATTGATTTCCAGGCTGAATAATATTCCACTCTACCTAAGTACCACATCTCTATCCATTTTTTCCCTCCAGAGACATTTAAGTTATATCCTAGTCGAGGATCTTTTAAACAGAGAGGGGGTAAACATTGGGGTGCCTGTGTCCTCTCGATTTTTGTTTTTCCCAAGATATACGCCCATGAGTGCAAGTGCCCTATGCTCTGTAGCTCATTTTTTAGATGCTTTAGTAAACACAATACACTTCTCCAGAATGGCCGTTGGCAATATACATTTCCACTATAAGTCTCACAGGGCTCCCTCTTCTCGTTGCCCTGTCCTGCATTTCTGTTGTTTATGCTTTATGAGGATGGCTCTTCTGACTGATGCGAAGTGATATCTTTTGTAGTATTGACTTCCAGTGCCCACCTGTTTGGTTGGCTAAAAAAGTGTATGCCCTTTTCTTGAATATATACAGAAAAGAACGCATACACCCTTTTTGGCCAACTGCAATGTTGGCAATGTTCAGCTCCTTTTCTTGTGCTTAATGGCGAGTCCTTTCTACCTCCTCAAATCCCTTTCCTGCCATTCTCCCTTGCTTACAAGTCCTTTTCTCTGACATTCCTCAAGACATTTTTCAGTGATGGATATTTTCAACTCTGCAGTTTTGTGAATTTTACTGCCCCTGAGTTCCATTGTTCAACTCGTGTTTATGGGAACTGGCCACAAAGCAGCGGGATTTCCTCAAGCCCTATACTGTTTCCATGGGCAACCCTAGCCTTTGGTCAATTCGTCTTCCTGATTGGAAATTAGAGTGACATGTGCCTGTCTGAACACCTAGGACTTGTCTCTCATTGTTCCTCATCCTTCCGCTTCATCCTCTGGACAAATTCCAAACTGTACGCAACAGGATGTTGACAGTGCTGACATCTCCAAGTGGGGAGACTGTTAGTAAAGACGCTGGAGGGGTGAACCCGAGCACCAGGAGATGAGGAGATGAGATGCCTTTTCCAAACTCTTCCCGATCAGACGGTATACCATCCTCTGGGTGTGACAGACATGTTTTAGCAGTAGGAAGAGTCCCATTCATGTAAGGAGAACACCAGGGCTTTTTCAAAATCAGTGTCTCCCCGAAACCCAAACTGGGGAAGTTTTTAAGCTACGGCTACACATATGTTCATTAAGGGCCTTGGGAAGTAGGCAGAGTCCAAACTTTAGATGATTGAAGTCTTCAGGGTCAGAAGCACTCACCACCAGCTTCCCTTAGGCTACACTTTAACTGTCATTGATAGATGATGTCAATAAAAATATCTATTCTTTTTCAGATTATTTCCCCTTATAGGTTATTGCAAAATGTTGAGTGTAGTTCCCTGTGCTATACAGTAGTTCCTTGTTGATGATCTATTTTATACATAGCAGTGTGTATGTGTTCATTCCAAACTGTTAATTTATCCCTCCTCCCACCTTTCCCCTTTGGTAATAATAAATTATAAGATTTTATACTTCTCAGAAATGGGGGAGCTGAAAGAGAGGTATCATTTTCAATGGAAAAGCATTTAAAACAAGATTGAAGGTTTAACCAAGATTATTAGCTGTACATCCTTGGAAAGAAATCACTTCGTTTCTCTAATATTGACCTGACAAATAAGACAAACCTTTTCACTGAACTTGCTTATAAAAAGTGATGGAAATATCAAATGGAAGTGTTAAAAACATCTTATTTTACCCGAGCCTTATACACTGTTCTATGTTAACTACAGTTTGGCTCACACATCTGTTCATTGAGGTTACAATAGTCTCAATTTCTGTTACTGATCCTCCAGAGTGGACCCCAAAAAGTGTCCCCCTGCCCAGTGTCATTGGGGCCAACAGATCGAGACTGAGTTTGGTTCACAAGCAAAGGAAACTTTATATTTTGATCAGAGAATGGAAAGGTGAGAGCATGCACTACCCCGTGGGCTGTGGGCTGGGCTGCTGTGTAGAGATCCTGTCAGAGTCAGTGGGAGGGAGGGAGGCGGCGGAGCTCTCGAGGGCTGGGTTGGCTGTAGCTCAGGCTCTATATCGTGGAGTCTGCACTGGGCCCCAGGAGCTGAGGTGTCGACCCAGCCATTCTGCACTAGGAAATCTGGTCTGAAGTGCCGGGTGTGGAACCTCTGCATGCGGGACCCTAGGAGCACGTGAAATTAGACAAAGCACAAAGGATAAAAAAGGTTAGACTTGACTTTATTGCCCAGATTCTATTTTTATCTCCCAGGGATTTTTAATGGGCTTTGCTGGGGACAAACCCCTCCTCTGCCTTTTGTCCCGTTCCTCATTCTTGGAGTGCTGAGGGTGCAGACCCTTCTTCTGTAACTGCTGAGTGCTGAGTTGGGAGCCCTCATACCCTGGGGCGAGGGTCAGAGCTTCTCCCCAGCAGCCTCCCGGTGACGTTGATTGTCCCCAGGACCCCTGCCTCCCTGCTCGTCCACCTGAGCACCAGCATTGGAAGTGTTATAGATTCTAATGACCTTTAAGGGTCCAGGAAAGAGATGTGCAGAGACGCTGTGGGGGCCGGTTTCACCCCGCCCCACATTTGTTCGGCCACCTTAGGCTGACCGTCTCTGCCAGCCTAGATGCTCTGACCAGTAGTCTGCGCTTTCTTCAGTTAGGCCCCTGAATTAACGTACAAACAGCACCAGGTGTCAGAGCCCTGCCCGCTCAACTCCCAGACAGTCCAGGGTCAGTGGTGATCAAGGACCATGATGGCTACTGAGTCAACAGCCTTTTGAAGTAAACAGGAGTCCAGCCGGTCTTATTGGCCACCATCATCACGGTGTCTGTAGGCTTTTCTATGGTGACAGTGTGGTATACTGTTCCCCCGCCAAGATTATTAGCTCCCCTCTGGGTGCAGTAAGTCCTGCAAGCAGTAGTCTACTCTTTTGGGACACACTCTTGTTGTTTTATGAGAGAAACTCCAGGTCAAGTGATGTTCACATGAGTCGTCATGGTGCCCTGTTGCCCCCGGTTATCTCTCTGGATGTTGGAGTTGGAGGGCCTCCTCACTCGAGGTCGGTGTGCCCACGGAGCGAACCCTGCAACTTCAGGGCATGGTTGGTGGTTAGGATCACCACGTGGGGTCCTTTTCCCTTAGGAGGGAGGTGGCCTTTTGGGCTGCTGATTTCCAGGTTTTTAGATACCGCCAGTATCTTGGCCAGATGTGGCAGTGGGCCAAGCCCCTTAGTGACCGTAGTTTATCCTACCTGGATGGCATTCTTGCATTGTTCCATTTCAAGTGGTCCCAGTTTTTGCACTAATTCTCCAATGGCGATTCACCTTTCACCGGGAATGTAAAGGTCAAAGGGTTTAGCTAAATTAGGGAGTTCCAGGGCAAGGGTCTGAATTGACTGCTCTTTCCATTCTTGAAAGGCCACTTCTGGATTCTATTCAAAAGGATCATCATCTTTTCCTTTCAGTGTTTCATATAGAGGCCCAGCTAGTAGACTGTAGCTAGGGATCCAGAAGCAGCAAACCCTGGCCTCCCCAGGAACCCCTAAGCTGTCTTCTAGTTTTAGAAAGGGGTAAGGCTGAAAATGGTTTCTTCCCTTTCCTGGGATGGGCTTCTCTGACCTTCTGTGAGAATGAAGCCCAGGCAGGTCACCGCAGTCTGTGATATTTGAGCTTTTTCTTGGACAACTTCTATCCTTTATTGGCTTGGTAGTTCAGAGGCCTCCTTAGTAGGGCTGGTGATCAGAATGTCGTCTGCATATTGAAGGAGGGTTTCCTTTTCCAGAGGTAGAACTTTTAGGTCTTTAGCTAAGCTTTCCCCAAAGATGGTGTGGGAATTTTTGCACCCTTGGGGCCAGACGGCCCGGAAGTATTGTTTTAGTTGTATGTTGAGTCCTGCCACTCACAAGCCAAAATTTCTTGTGACTCTGGGACTAATGGAATACAAAAGAAGGCATCATTGAAGACTAATACAGAATACCATGTCCTGGTGGTTAGTAGAATGACCAGCAGGGTGTAGGAATTAGGAGCAACTGGAGGTATATCCTCGGTGGCTTCACTGACTGTCCTGACATACTTTACCAGGTCCCCAGCAGCCCATGGGGCTCTCGTGGTCAGACCAATACCAGAATATGGAGCTCACCTGGGCAGGTACCCCACCCCCACCCCAGCCCACGGGGCTCTCGTGGTCAGGCCCCTCCCAGGATACAGAGCTACCCTTGCAGGTACCGTGGCAGGGCTGGGCACACAGGAACCGTGCACATAGCCCTCATTGCAGAGCACCCCCAGCTCACCTGTCGCTCAGAGCTGACACAGAGCACCTCAGAGCAGGACTTGAACTAACAAACAGCAGCTGCGACAGGTCTGTGACCCTGGGCATCACTCCGTGAGGCCTCCCTCCACCTGGTCTTCCAGAGACTTCCACTGCACCCGGGGCACCAGGCCTCTGTCTCCAACCACCACCCACCCCTCCTCTGCCTGACTCCTGGGTTCCTCTCATTAGGAGAGGGTTTTCTTGAAGTTGTCTCCCACTCATGGGCCAGATAAAATGATTAGAAAACAAGCCAAAGCTGCAGCCCCTTGTCTATCCTGACTCTCAGGAGCCCACACCTGTTCCTTGGACCTGGCCGGTTCAGCAAGTTCCATTTTCTGCAACTGTGAGCCCCTGAGGGGTGATGATTGGCTGACCTGGGCAGCCTTACCGTGCCGGCCAGCCCTCCCCAGGTGTGCCTGGGTTGAGATCAATATAAATACCACTCCAGGCAGCAAGAGCCCCTGCAGCCGTGCCTGACGCCATTTTCTCTGCCCTGTCAGCAGTCTCGGGGCTGGGCTGGTGGGAGGGAGTGAGAGGCCACGGCTTTGTGGGTGGCCCAGTGTGAGTGGGGCTCTGCTGGACTTTCTGCAGCAGTTGCCAGGCTGCCACCTGCTAAAGAAGAGGATGTGTCACCCATACCTGCTGCTGGAATTTCTCCCTGGGCA
Organism: Delphinus delphis; assembly: GCF_949987515.2. Lineage (NCBI taxonomy): Eukaryota > Metazoa > Chordata > Mammalia > Artiodactyla > Delphinidae > Delphinus > Delphinus delphis. The sequence continues at coordinate 71,315 of NW_027193001.1, read as the reverse complement.
GAGGTGAGGAAGGAAAAAAGCAGTGGGGGCAGGGACAGGACGGGTATCTCAGGCAGGGAAATGGAAATCTTCCAGAAGAGCACCCAGGGCCAGGACCATCCTGGCTGGCCTGCAGGCACCAAGTCGGCCGGCATGCTGTCACTCGTGTGGCTCTATGGCCCTTCCTCTAGGCTTTCAAGTCCTTGTATATATTCAGGTGTTTTACCTGGGACGGGTGGGAATAGTTCAGCAGCAACTGGCCTGGGGCTCAGCTCACGTTTACTCACAGATGCCTCGGCACGGTGCCCCAGCTTTGCAATGAGGACGCTTGTTGCGTGGGGGCTGCTGGCTGAATGGGAGACGATTCCCCACCACTGACCAACTTCAGAATTGTTTACAACTGGAGCAAGTGCCCTGATACGGTTTTCCTCTGTGTAACTGGTGGGTTCTGTGTTTTTTTTCTCTTTTTCGTTTTTGGTTCAAGGTAGATTTTATTCCTCTTTTTTGTATTTACAGATATAAGCATGGAAATAATTTATTCATATAAATACATGTATGTGCAGGGAATAATTGTTTTTTCTGTTTTATTTTTTAAATTTTACTTCTTTTTAATTTTGAATTTTATTTTATATTTTTATACAGCAGGTTCTTATTGGTTATCTATTTTATACATATAAATGTATACATGCCAATCCCAGTCTCTCAACTCCTCCCACCACCACCCCCCCAACAGCTTTCCCCCCTTGTTGTCCATACGTTTGTTGTCTACATCTGTTGCTCTGTTTATGCCTTGCAAAATGGTTAATCTGTACAGTTTTTCTAGGTTCCACATATATGCATGAATATACAAGATTTGTTTTTCTCTTTCTGACTTACTTCACTCTGTATGACAGTCTCTAGATCCATCGACGTCTCTACAAATGACCCAATTTCATTCCTTTTCATGGCTTAGTAATATTCCATTTTATATATGTACCACAGCTTTATGCATTCGTCTGTCTGTGGGCATTTAGGTTGCTTCCATTACCTCGATATTGTAAATAGTGATGCAATGAACATTGCGGTGAATGACTCTTTTTGATTTATGGTTTTGTCTGGGTATATGTCCAGTACTGGGATTGCTGTATCCTATGGTAATTCTATTGTTAGTTTCTTAAGAAATTCCATGTTGTTCTCCATAATGACTGTATCAATTTATATTCCCAACAATAGTGGAAGAGGGTTCCTTTTCTCCACACCCTTTCCAGCATTTTTTGTTTGTAGATTTTCAATGATGCCTATTCTACCAGGTGTGAGGTGATACCTCATTGTTGAATCCATTTCGTTGAGCAAGGGGTAGCTCTTGTCTATTACATATTTGGCTTATGGAACGGTATCTGTGCTAATTTCAAACTCTGCTTTTATGTAGTACCCCAACTCACCTTCCCCCTTAAGCAGGCATAAGTTGGTTTTCTAAACTTCAGATGCTGTTCTGTTTTGTAATTCAGTTCATGTGTAGCCAAGATCACATTCCGTGTATTAGTGATACCTTATGATGTTTCTTTTTCTGTGTGACTTATTTCACTTAGAATCATCGTGCCTCAATCCACTCATTATGCTGGTACGGGCCTGGTGACATAGATTTCATTGCTGAGTGGTATTCTGTTGTACATAAGTACCGCAACTTCTTTATCCATTATTTGCTCTCTGGGATATTTAACTTGTGCCGTAGAAGAGATTTCTGTAAAAAGACCCATCCCAAATTTTGGGGTTGCTGTGTCTTTTTGATATTAATTTCCCTAAGCTATAGGACCATAAGTGGAAGTGCCCTAGGCTCTGTTGCTTTGTTTTTTAGATGTTTCAGGAAACACCATACACATCTCCCGAGTGTCTGTTGGCAATTTACATCCTGCCCATCAGCATAACAAGGCTCCCAGTTCTCCATGGCCTGTCCTGCCTTTCTTGGTTTTACACTTTTTTCAGATGGCCCTTTTGACCGGGGGGAAGTGAGACTTCATTGTAGTGCAGATTTCCTTTGCAAGCTTGCTTGGTTGGCCAAAAAGGGCGTATGCGTTTTTTCCTGAATATATTCAGGAAAAAACGCATACGCCCTTTTGGCAAAGTGCATCATTGTGGACGTTCTGCCTCTTTACCTATGCTTTCAATGCAATTCCAGTCTACCTCCTGAAATCGGTATCCTGCAATTCTGCCCCGCTTTCAAGTCCTCTTGGCAGCCTTACTTCAGTATATTTTTGGACGATAGCTGTCATTTATAACTCTGCAGGTTTGTGAATTACAGAGACCCTGAGCTCCTTTCTTCAACTCGCTTTCTTGTGAGCTGGCCGCAACACCGCAGGATGGCTTCAGGCCCTAATCTGGTTCTGGCACGGCACGCTGAGCCTTTGGTTATTTCCTCTTCCTGGTGGGAAATGAGAGTTAAATTTGCCCGTCCAGACACCTCCAGCTAGCCTCTCATTGGTTCTCGCTATTCCTGTTCATCTTCCGCAGAAATTGCAAACTGGGCCAAACAGGAGGTTAAAGACGCTGACTCTCCAAGTGGGGAGAGTGTTAGTAAAGCGTCTGGAATGTTGCACCCGAGTACCAGGGGAGGAAAACTGAGACATATTTGAACACGTCTCCCGTTCACATGGTTGATCATACTTGGGTTCCACATGCATGTTTTAGCTGAAGGAAGAATACCTTAAACCTGGAGAGTTGAGACCCGTGGAATGGGTACCATGCAATATGACTTCAAAGGGTCTTCATTTGCTCACCGAACCTCTCCAATCCTATCACTGCTGCGTTTATGCCCCTGTACACATGCTTGATTCTCTTTCGGAGACATAGCAATCCATAGGTTTTACGATACTTACTAGTCAGGTACATTCTTAGGCGTTTAATATGCGGTGTTGAGTCCATTTCGTTGAGCAAGGAGTAGCTCTTGTCTATTCCATATTTGACTTAAGGAACTTTATCTGTGCTCATTTCAATCTCTGGTTTTATGCAGCACCCCAACTCACCTTTACCCTTAAGCAAGCATAAGTTGGTTTTCTAAATTTGAGACCCTGTTCTGTTCTGTAATTCAGTTCCTGTGTAGCCAAGTTTACATTCCGTGTATTACTGATATCTTATGATGTTTCTTTTTCTGTGTGACTTATTTTAGTTAGAATCATCATACCTGAATCCACTCATTGTGATGCTAAGGGCCTGATGACATAGATTTCATTGCTGAGTGATATTGCTTTGTAAGTAAATACCACAACTTCTTTATCCATTTTTCACTTTCTGCGATGTTGAACTTGTACTGTAAACGAGGTTCTTGTAAACAGAGGCGTCCCAAACTTTGGGGTGGCTGTGTCTTTTTGATTTTAATTTCCCTAAGCTATAGGACCATAAGTGGAAGTGCCCTAGGCTCTGTTGCTTTGTTTTTTAGATGTTTCAGGAAACACCATACACTTCTCCCGAGTGTCTGTTGGCAATTTACATCCCGCCCATCAGCATAACAAGGCTCCCAGTTCTCCATGGCCTGTCCTGCCTTTCTGGATTTTACACTTTTTTCAGATGGCCCTTTTGACCAGGGGGAAGTGAGACTTCATTGTAGTGCAGATTTCCTTTGCAAGCTTGCTTGGTTGGCCAAAAAGTGCGTATGCGTTTTTTCCTGAATATATTCAGGAAAAAACGCATACGCCCTTTTTGGCCAAGTGCATCATTGTGGACGTTCTGCCTCTTTTCCTATGCTTTCAATGCAATTCCAGTCTACCTCCTGAAATCGGTTTCCTGCAATTCTGCCCCGCTTTCAAGTCCTCTTGGCAGCCTTACTTCAGTATATTTTTGGACGATAGCTGTCATTTATAACTCTGCAGGTTTGTGAATTACAGTGCCCCTGAGCTCCTTTCTTCAACTCGCTTTTTTTTGAGCTGGCCGCAACACCGCAGGTTGGCTTCAGGCCCTAATCTGGTTCCGGTACGGCACGCTGAGCCTTTGGTTATTTCCTCTTCCTGGTGAGAAATGAGAGTTAAATTTGCCCGTCCAGACACCTCCAGATAGCCTCTCATTGGTTCTCGCTATTCCTGTTCATCTTCCGCAGAAATTGCAAACTGGGCCAAACAGGAGGTTAAAGGCACTGACTCTCCAAGTGGGGAGAGTGTTAGTAAAGCGTCTGGAATGTTGCACCCGAGTACCAGGGGAGGAAAACTGAGACATATTTGAACCCGTCTCCCGATCACATGGTTGATCATACTCTGGGTTCCACATGCATGTTTTAGCTGAAGGAAGAATACCTAAAACCTGGGTAGTTGAAACCCGTGGCATGGGTACCATGCAATATGACTTCAAAGGGTCTTCATTTGCTCACCGAACCTCTCCAATCCTATCACTGCTGCGTTTATGCCCCTGTACACATGCTTGATTCTCTTTTGGAGACATAGCAATCCATAGGTTTTACGATACTTACTAGTCAGGTACATTCTTAGGTGTTTAATATGCGGTGTTGAGTCCATTTCGTTGAGCAAGGAGTAGCTCTTGTCTATTCCATATTTGGCTTAAGAAACTTTATCTGTGTTCATTTCAATCTCTGGTTTTATGCAGCACCCCAACTCACCTTTCCCCTTAAGCAAGCATAAGTTGGTTTTCTAAATTTGAGACCCTGTTCTGTTCTGTAATTCAGTTCCTGTGTAGCCAAGTTTACATTCCGTGTATTACTGATATCTTATGATGTTTCTTTTTCTGTGTGACTTATTTCAGTTAGAATCATCATACCTGAATCCACTCATTGTGCTGCTAAGGGCCTGATGACACAGATTTCATTGCTGAGTGATATTGCTTTGTAAGTAAATACCACAACTTCTTTATCCATTTTTCATTTTCTGCGATGTTGAACTTGTACTGTAAACGAGGTTCTTGTAAACAGAGCCGTTTCAAACTTTGGGGTGGCTGTGTCTTTTTGATTTTAATTTCCCTAAGCTATAGGACCATAAGTGGCAGTGCCCTAGGCTCTGTTGCTTTGTTTTTTAGATGTTTCAGGAAACACCATACACTTCTCCCGAGTGTCTGTTGGCAATTTACATCCCGCCCATCAGCATAACAAGGCTCCCAGTTCTCCATGGCCTGTCCTGCCTTTCTGGATTTTACACTTTTTTCAGATGGCCCTTTTGACCGGGGGGAAGTGAGACTTCATTGTAGTGCAGATTTCCTTTGCAAGCTTGCTTGGTTGGCCAAAAAGGGCGTATGCGTTTTTTCCTGAATATATTCAGGAAAAAACGCATACGCCCTTTTTGGCCAAGTGCATCATTGTGGACGTTCTGCCTCTTTTCCTATGCTTTCAATGCAATTCCAGTCTACCTCCTGAAATCGGATTCCTGCAATTCTGCCCCGCTTTCAAGTCCTCTTGGCAGCCTTACTTCAGTCTATTTTTGGACGATAGCTGTCATTTATAACTCTGCAGATTTGTGAATTACAGTGCCCCTGAGCTCCTTTCTTCACCTCCCTTTCTTGTGACCTGGCCGCAACACCGCAGGATGGCTTCAGGCCCTAATGTGGTTCCGGCCCGGCATGCTGAGCCTTTGGTTAATTCCTCTTCCTGGTGGGAAGTGAGAGTTAAATTTGCCCGTCCAGACACCTCCAGCTAGCCTCTCATTGGTTCTCGCTATTCCTGTTCATCTTCCGCAGAAATTGCAAACTGGGCCAAACAGGAGGTTAAAGGGACTGACTCTCCAAGTGGGGAGAGTGTTAGGAAAGCGTCTGGAATGTTGCACCCGAGTACCAGGGGAGGAAAACTGAGACATATTTGAACACGTCTCCCGATCACATGGTTGATCATACTCTAGGTTCCACATGCATGTTTTAGCTGAAGGAAGAATACCTTAAACCTGGGTAGTTGAAACCCGTGGAATGGGTACCATGCAATATGACTTCAAAGGGTCTTCATTTGCTCACCGAACCTCTCCAATCCTATCACTGCTGCGTTTATGCCCCTGTACACATGCTTGATTCTCTTTCGGAGACATAGCAATCCATAGGTTTTAAGATACTTACTAGTCAGGTACATTCTTAGGCCTTTAATATGGGGTGTTGACTCCATTTCGTTGAGCAAGGAGTAGCTCTTGTCTATTCCGTATTTGGCTTAAGGAACTTTATCTGTGCTCATTTCAATCTCTGGTTTTATGCAGCACCCCAACTCACCTTTCCCCTTAAGCAAGCATAAGTTGGTTTTCTAAATTTGAGACCCTGTTCTGTTCTGTAATTCAGTTCCTGTGTAGCCAAGTTTACATTCCGTGTATTACTGATATCTTATGATGTTTCTTTTTCTGTGTGACTTATTTCAGTTAGAATCGTCATACCTGAATCCACTCATTGTGCTGCTAAGGGCCTGATGACACAGATTTCATTGCTGAGTGATATTGCTTTGTAAGTAAATACCACAACTTCTTTATCCATTTTTCACTTTCTGCGATGTTGAACTTGTACTGTAAACGAGGTTCTTGTAAACAGAGCCGTTCCAAACTTTGGGGTGGCTGTGTCTTTTTGATTTTAATTTCCCTAAGCTATAGGACCATAAGTGGAAGTGCCCTAGGTTCTGTTGCTTTGTTTTTTAGATGTTTCAGGAAACACCATACACTTCTCCCGAGTGGTTGTTGGCAATTTACATCCCGCCCATCAGCATAACAAGGCTCCCAGTTCTCCATGGCCTGTCCTGCCTTTCTGGATTTTACACTTTTTTCAGATGGCCCTTTTGACCGTTGTTTAAGTGAGACTTCATTCTAGTGCAGATTTCCTTTGCAAGCTTGCTTGGTTGGCCAAAAAGGGCGTATGCGTTTTTTCCTGAATATATTCAGGAAAAAACGCATACGCCCTTTTTGGCCAAGTGCATCATTGTGGACGTTCTGCCTCTTTTCCTATGCTTTCAATGCAATTCCAGTCTACCTCCTGAAATCGGTTTCCTGCAATTCTGCCCCGCTTTCAAGTCCTCTTGGCAGCCTTACTTCAGTCTATTTTTGGACGATAGCTGTCATTTATAACTCTGCAGGTTTGTGAATTACAGTGCCCCTGACTTCCTTTCTTCAACTCCCTTTCTTGTGACCTGGCCGCAACACCGCAGGATGGCTTCAGGCCCTAATCTGGTTCCGGCCCGGCATGCTGAGCCTTTGGTTAATTCCTCTTCCTGGTGGGAAATGAGAGTTAAATTTGCCCGTCCAGACACCTCCAGCTAGCCTCTCATTGGTTCTCGCTATTCCTGTTCATCTTCCGCAGAAATTGCAAACTGGGCCAAACAGGAGGTTAAAGGGACTGACTCTCCAAGTGGGGAGAGTGTTAGTAAAGCATCTGGAATGTTGCACCCGAGTACCAGGGGAGGAAAACTGAGACATATTTGAACACGTCTCCCATTCACATGGTTGATCATACTCTGGGTTCCACATGCATCTTTTAGCTGAAGGAAGAATACCTTAAACCTGGAGAGTTAAGACCCGTGTAATGGGTACCATGCAATATGACTTCAAAGGGTCTTCATTTGCTCACCAAACCTCTCCAGTCCTATCACTGCTGCGTTTATGCCCCTGTACACATGCTTGATTCTCTTTCGGAGACATAGCAATCCATAGGTTTTAAGATACTTACTAGTCAGGTACATTCTTAGGCGTTTAATATGCGGTGTTGTGTCCATTTCGTTGAGCAAGGAGTAGCTCTTGTCTATTCCATATTTGGCTTAAGGAACTTTATCTGTGCTCATTTCAATCTCTGGTTTTATGCAGCACCCCAACTCACCTTTACCCTTAAGCAAGCATAAGTTGGTTTTCTAAATTTGAGTCCCTGTTCTGTTCTGTAATTCAGTTCCTGTGTAGCCAAGTTTACATTCCGTGTACTACTGATATCTTATGATGTTTCTTTTTCTGTGTGACTTACTTCAGTTAGAATCATCATACCTGAATCCACTCATTGTGCTGCTAAGGGCCTGATGACACAGATTTCATTGCTGAGTGATATTGCTTTGTAAGTAAATACCACAACTTCTTTATCCATTTTTCACTTTCTGCGATGTTGAACTTGTACTGTAAACGAGGTTCTTGTAAACAGAGCCGTTCCAAACTTTGGGGTGGCTGTGTCTTTTTGATTTTAATTTCCCTAAGCTATAGGACCATAAGTGGAAGTGCCCTAGGTTCTGTTGCTTTGTTTTTTAGATGTTTCAGGAAACACCATACACTTCTCCCGAGTGGTTGTTGGCAATTTACGTCCCGCCCATCAGCATAACAAGGCTCCCAGTTCTCCATGGCCTGTCCTGCCTTTCTGGATTTTACACTTTTTTCAGATGGCCCTTTTGACCGGGGGGAAGTGAGACCTCATTGTAGTGCAGATTTCCTTTGCAAGCTTGCTTGGTTGGCCAAAAAGGGCGTATGCGTTTTTTCCTGAATATATTCAGGAAAACACGCATACGCCCTTTTTGGCCAAGTGCATCATTGTGGACGTTCTGCCTCTTTTCCTATGCTTTCAATGCAATTCCAGTCTAACTCCTGAAATCGGTTTCCTGCAATTCTGCCCCGCTTTCAAGTCCTTTAGGAAGCCTTACTTCAGTATATTTTTGGACGATAGCTGTCATTTATAACTCTGCAGGTTTGTGAATTACAGTGCCCCTGAGCTCCTTTCTTCAACTCGCTTTCTTGTGACCTGGCCGCAACACCGCAGGATGGCTTCAGGCCCTAATCTGGTTCCGGCACGGCACGCTGAGCCTTTGGTTATTTCCTCTTCCTGGTGGGAAATGAGAGTTAAATTTGCCCGTCCAGACACCTCCAGCTAGTCTCTCATTGGTTCTCCCTATTCCTGTTCATCTTCCGCAGAAATTGCAAACTGGGCCAAACAGGAGGTTAAAGGCGCTGACTCTCCAAGTGGGGAGAGTGTTAGTAAAGCATCTGGAATGTTGCACCCGAGTACCAGGGGAGGAAAACTGAGACATATTTGAACACGTCTCCCGTTCACATGGTTGATAATACTTGGGTTACACATGCATGTTTTAGCTGAAGGAAGAATACCTTAAACCTGGAGAGTTAAGACCCGTGTAATGGGTACCATGCAATATGACTTCAAAGGGTCTTCATTTGCTCACCAAACCTCTCCAGTCCTATCACTGCTGCGTTTATGCCCCTGTACACATGCTTGATTCTCTTTCGGAGACATAGCAATCCATAGGTTTTAAGATACTTACTAGTCAGGTACATTCTTAGGCGTTTAATATGCGGTGTTGTGTCCATTTCGTTGAGCAAGGAGTAGCTCTTGTCTATTCCATATTTGGCTTAAGGAACTTTATCTGTGCTCATTTCAATCTCTGGTTTTATGCAGCACCCCAACTCACCTTTACCCTTAAGCAAGCATAAGTTGGTTTTCTAAATTTGAGTCCCTGTTCTGTTCTGTAATTCAGTTCCTGTGTAGCCAAGTTTACATTCCGTGTACTACTGATATCTTATGATGTTTCTTTTTCTGTGTGACTTACTTCAGTTAGAATCATCATACCTGAATCCACTCATTGTGCTGCTAAGGGCCTGATGACACAGATTTCATTGCTGAGTGATATTGCTTTGTAAGTAAATACCACAACTTCTTTATCCATTTTTCACTTTCTGCGATGTTGAACTTGTACTGTAAACGAGGTTCTTGTAAACAGAGCCGTTCCAAACTTTGGGGTGGCTGTGTCTTTTTGATTTTAATTTCCCTAAGCTATAGGACCATAAGTGGAAGTGCCCTAGGTTCTGTTGCTTTGTTTTTTAGATGTTTCAGGAAACACCATACACTTCTCCCGAGTGGTTGTTGGCAATTTACGTCCCGCCCATCAGCATAACAAGGCTCCCAGTTCTCCATGGCCTGTCCTGCCTTTCTGGATTTTACACTTTTTTCAGATGGCCCTTTTGACCGGGGGGAAGTGAGACTTCATTGTAGTGCAGATTTCCTTTGCAAGCTTGCTTGGTTGGCCAAAAAGGGCGTATGCGTTTTTTCCTGAATATATTCAGGAAAAAACGCATATGCCCTTTTTGGCCAAGTGCATCATTGTGGACGTTCTGCCACTTTTCCTATGCTTTCAATGCAATTCCAGTCTACCTCCTGAAATCGGTTTCCTGCAATTCTGCCCCGCTTTCAAGTCCTCTTGGCAGCCTTACTTCAGTCTATTTTTGGACGATAGCTGTCATTTATAACTCTGCAGGTTTGCGAATTACAGTGCCCCTGAGCTCCTTTCTTCAACTCGCTTTCTTGTGAGCTGGCCGCAACACCGCAGGATGGCTTCAGGCCCTAATCTGGTTCCGGCCCGGCACGCTGAGCCTTTGGTTAATTCCTCTTCCTGGTGGGAAATGAGAGTTAAATTTGCCCGTCCAGACACCTCCAGCTAGTCTCTCATTGGTTCTCGCTATTCCTGTTCATCTTCCGCAGAAATTGCAAACTGGGCCAAACAGGAGGTTAAAGGGACTGACTCTCCAAGTCGGGAGAGTGTTAGTAAAGCATCTGGAATGTTGCACCCGAGTACCAGGGGAGGAAAACTGAGACATATTTGAACACGTCTCCCGTTCACATGGTTGATCATACTCTGGGTTCCCCATGCATGTTTTAGCTGAAGAAAGAATACCTTAAACCTGGAGAGTTGAGACCCGTGTAATGGGTACCATGCAATATGACTTCAAAGGGTCTTCATTTGCTCACCGAACCTCTCCAATCCTATCACTGCTGCGTTTATGCCCCTGTACACATGCTTGATTCTCTTTTGGAGACATAGCAATCCATAGGTTTTAAGATACTTACTAGTCAGGTACATTCTTAGGCGTTTAATATGGGGAGTTGAGTCCATTTCGTTGAGCAAGGAGTAGCTCTTGTGTATTCCATATTTGGCTTAAGGACCTTTATCTGTGCTCATTTCAATCTCTGGTTTTATACAGCACCCCAACTCACCTTTCCCCTTAAGCAAGCATAAGTTGGTTTTCTAAATTTGAGACCCTGTTCTGTTTTGGAATGCAGTTCCTGTGTAGCCAAGTTTACATTCCGTGTATTAGTGATATCTTATGATGTTTCTTTTTCTGTGTGACTTATTTCAGTTAGAATCATCGTACCTGAATCCACTCATTATGCTGCTATGGGCCTGATGACATAGATTTCATTGCTGGGTGATACTGCATTGTACGTAAGTACCACAAGTTCTTTATCCATTTTTCACTTTCTGTGATATTGAACTTGTACGGTAAACGCGGTTCTTGTAAACGGAGGCGTCCCAACCTTTGGGGTGGCTGTGTCTTTTTGATTTTAATTTCCCTAAGCTATAGGACCATAAGTGGAAGTGCCCTAGGCTCTGTTGCTTTGTTTTTTAGATGTTTCAGGAAACACCATACACTTCTCCTGAGTGTCTGTTGGCAATTTACATCCCGCCCATCAGCATAACAAGGCTCCCAGTTCTCCATGGCCTGTCCTGCCTTTCTGGATTTTACACTTTTTTCAGATGGACCTTTTGACCGGGGAGAAGTGAGACTTCATTGTAGTGCAGATTTCCTTTGCAAGTTTGCTTGGTTGGCCAAAAAGGGCGTATGCGTTTTTTCCTGAATATATTCAGGAAAAAACGCATACGCCCTTTTTGGCCAAGTGCATCATTGTGGACGTTCTGCCTCTTTTCCTATGCTTTCAATGCAATTCCAGTCTACCTCCTGAAATCGGTTTCCTGCAATTCTGCCCCGCTTTCAAGTCCTCTTGGCAGCCTTACTTCAGTCTATTTTTGGACGATAGCTGTCATTTATAACTCTGCAGGTTTGTGAATTACAGTGCCCCTGAGCTCCTTTCTTCAACTCGCTTTCTTTTGAGCTGGCCGCAGCACCGCAGGATGTCTTCAGGCTCTAATCTGGTTCTGGCACGGCACGCTGAGCGTTTGGTTATTTCCTCTTCCTGGTGGGAAATGAGAGTTAAATTTGCCCATCCAGACACCTCCAGCTAGTTTCTCATTGGTTCTCGCTATTCCTGTTCATCTTCCGCAGAAATTGCAAACTGGGCCAAACAGGAGGTTAAAGGGACTGACTATCCAAGTGGGGAGAGTGTTAGTAAAGCGTCTGGAATGTTGCACCCGAGTACCAGGGTACGAAAACTGAGACATATTTGAACACGTCTCCCGATCACATGGTTGATCATACTCTGGGTTCCACATGCATGTTTTAGCTGAAGGAAGAATACCTAAAACCTGGGTAGTTGAAACCCGTGTAATGGGTACCATGCAATATGACTTCAAAGGGTCTTCATTTGCTCACCGAACCTCTCCAATCCTATCACTGCTGCGTTTATGCCCCTGTACACATGCTTGATTCTCTTTCGGACACATAGCAATCCATAGGTTTTAAGATACTTACTAGTCAGGTACATTCTTAGGCGTTTAATATGCGGTGTTGAGTCCATTTCATTGAGCAAGGAGTAGCTCTTGTCTATTCCATATTTGGCTTAAGGAACTTTATCTGTGCTCATTTCAATCTTTGGTTTTATGCAGCACCCCAACTCACCTTTACCCTTAAGCAAGCATAAGTTGGTTTTCTAAATTTGAGACCCTGTTCTGTTCTGTAATTCAGTTCCTGTGTAGCCAAGTTTACATTCCGTGTATTACTGATATCTTATGATGTTTCTTTTTCTGTGTGACTTATTTCAGTTAGAATCATCATGCCTGAATCCACTCATTGTGATGCTAAGGGCCTGATGACATAGATTTCATTGCTGAGTGATATTGCTTTGTAAGTAAATACCACAACTTCTTTATCCATTTTTCACTTTCTGCGATGTTGAACTTGTACTGTAAACGAGGTTCTTGTAAACAGAGGCGTCCCAAACTTTGGGGTGGCTGTGTCTTTTTGATTTTAGTTTCCCTAAGCTATAGGACTATAAGTGGCAGTGCCCTAGGCTCTGTTGCTTTGTTTTTTAGATGTTTCAGGAAACACCATACACTTCTCCCGAGTGTCTGTTGGCAATTTACATCCCACCCATCAGCATAACAAGGCTCCCAGTTCTCCATGGCCTGTCCTGCCTTTCTGGATTTTACACTTTATTCAGATGGCCCTTTTGACCGGGGGGAAGTGAAACTTCATTGTAGTGCAGATTTCCTTTGCAAGCTTGCTTGGTTGGCCAAAAAGGGCGTATGCGTTTTTTCCTGAATATATTCAGGAAAAAACGCATACGCCCTTTTTGGCCAAGTGCATCATTGTGGACGTTCTGCCTCTTTTCCTATGCTTTCAATGCAATTCCAGTCTACCTCCTGAAATCGGTTTCCTGCAATTCTGCCCCGCTTTCAAGTCCTCTTGGCAGCCTTACTTCAGTCTATTTTTGGACGATAGCTGTCATTTATAACTCTGCAGGTTTGTGAATTACAGAGCCCCTGAGCTCCTTTCTTCAACTCGCTTTCTTGTGAACTGGCCGCAACACCGCAGGATGGCTTCAGGCCCTAATCTGGTTCCGGCCCGGCATGGTGAGCCTTTGGTTAATTCCTCTTCCTGGTGGGAAATGAGAGTTAAATTTGCCCGTCCAGAAACCTCCAGCTAGCCTCTCATTGGTTCTCGCTATTCCTGTTCATCTTCCGCAGAAATTGCAAACTGGGCCAAACAGGAGGTTAAAGGTGCTGACTCTCCAAGTGGGGAGAGTGTTAGTAAAGCGTCTGGAATGTTGCACCCGAGTACCAGGGTACGAAAACTGAGACATATTTGAACACGTCTCCCGATCACATGGTTGATCATACTCTGGGTTCCACATGCATGTTTTAGCTGAAGGAAGAATACCTTAAACCTGGAGAGTTGAGACCCGTGGAATGGGTACCATGCAATATGACTTCAAAGGGTCTTCATTTGCTCACCGAACCTCTCCAATCCTATCACTGCTGCGTTTATGCCCCTGTACACATGCTTGATTCCCCTTCGGAGACATAGCAATCCATAGGTTTTAAGATACTTACTAGTCAGGTACATTCTTAGGCGTTTAATATGCGGTGTTGAGTCCATTTCGTTGAGCAAGGAGTAGCTCTTGTCTATTCCATATTTGGCTTAAGGAACTTTATCTGTGCTCATTTCAATCTCTGGTTTTATGCAGCACCCCAACTCACCTTTACCCTTAAGCAAGCATAAGTTGGTTTTCTAAATTTGAGACCCTGTTCTGTTTTGGAATGCAGTTCCTGTGTAGCCAAGTTTACATTCCGTGTATTACTGATATCTTATGATGTTTCTTTTTCTGTGTGACTTATTTCAGTTAGAATCATCATACCTGAATCCACTCATTGTGCTGCTAAGGGCCTGATGACACAGATTTCATTGCTGAGTGATATTGCTTTGTAAGTAAATACCACAACTTCTTTATCCATTTTTCACTTTCTGCGATGTTGAACTTGTACTGTAAACGAGGTTCTTGTAAACAGAGCCGTTTCAAACTTTGGGGTGGCTGTGTCTTTTTGATTTTAATTTCCCTAAGCTATAGGACCATAAGTGGAAGTGCCCTAGGCTCTGTTGCTTTGTTTTTTAGATGTTTCAGGAAACACCATACACTTCTCCCGAGTGTCTGTTGGCAATTTACATCCCGCCCATCAGCATAACAAGGCTCCCAGTTCTCCATGGCCTGTCCTGCCTTTCTGGATTTTACACTTTTTTCAGATGGCCCTTTTGACCGGGGGGAAGTGAAACTTCATTGTAGTGCAGATTTCCTTTGCAAGCTTGCTTGGTTGGCCAAAAAGGGCGTATGCGTTTTTTCCTGAATATATTCAGGAAAAAACGCATACGCCCTTTTTGGCCAAGTGCATCATTGTGGACGTTCTGCCTCTTTTCCTATGCTTTCAATGCAATTCCAGTCTACCTCCTGAAATCGGTTTCCTGCAATTCTGCCCCGCTTTCAAGTCCTCTTGGCAGCCTTACTTCAGTCTATTTTTGGACGATAGCTGTCATTTATAACTCTGCAGGTTTGTGAATTACAGTGCCCCTGAGCTCCTTTCTTCAACTCGCTTTCTTGTGACCTGGCCGCAACACCGCAGGATGGCTTCAGGCCCTAATCTGGTTCCGGCCCGGCACGCTGAGCCTTTGGTTAATTCCTCTTCCTGGTGGGAAATGAGAGTTAAATTTGCCCGTCCAGACACCTCCAGCTAGTCTCTCATTGGTTCTCGCTATTCCTGTTCATCTTCCGCAGAAATTGCAAACTGGGCCAAACAGGAGGTTAAAGGTGCTGACTCTCCAAGTGGGGAGAGTGTTAGTAAAGCGTCTGGAATGTTGCACCCGAGTACCAGGGTACGAAAACTGAGACATATTTGAACAGGTCTCCCAATCACATGGTTGATCATACTTTGGGTTCCACATGCATGTTTTAGCTGAAGGAAGAATACCTAAAACCTGGGTAGTTGAAACCCGTGGAATGGGTACCATGCAATATGACTTCAAAGGGTCTTCATTTGCTCACCGAACCTCTCCAATCCTATCACTGCTGCGTTTATGCCCCTGTACACACGCTTGATTCTCTTTTGGAGACATAGTAATCCATAGGTTTTAAGATACTTACTAGTCAGGTACATTCTTAGGCGTTTAATATGCGGTGTTGAGTCCATTTCGTTGAGCAAGGAGTAGCTCTTGTCTATTCCATATTTGGCTTAAGGAACTTTATCTGTGCTCATTTCAATCTCTGGTTTTATGCAGCACCCCAACTCACCTTTCCCCTTAAGCAAGCATAAGTCGGTTTTCTAAATTTGAGACCCTGTTCTGTTTTGGAATGCAGTTCCAGTGTAGCCAAGTTTACATTCCGTGTATTAGTGATATCTTATGATGTTTCTTTTTCTGTGTGACTTATTTCAGTTAGAATCATCGTACCTGAATCCACTCATTATGCTGCTACGGGCCTGATGACATAGATTTCATTGCTGAGTGATACTGCATTGTACGTAAGTACCACAAGTTCTTTATCCATTTTTCACTTTCTGTGATATTGAACTTGTACGGTAAACGGGGTTCTTGTAAACGGAGGCGTCCCAAACTTTGGGGTGGCTGTGTCTTTTTGATTTTAATTTCCCTAAGCTATAGGACCATAAGTGGAAGTGCCCTAGGCTCTGTTGCTTTGTTTTTTAGATGTTTCAGGAAACACCATACACTTCTCCCGAGTGTCTGTTGGCAATTTACATCCCGCCCATCAGCATAACAAGGCTCCCAGTTCTCCATGGCCTGTCCTGCCTTTCTGGATTTTACACTTTTTTCAGATGGCCCTTTTGACCGGGGGGAAGTGAAACTTCATTGTAGTGCAGATTTCCTTTGCAAGCTTGCTTGGTTGGCCAAAAAGGGCGTATGCGTTTTTTCCTGAATATATTCAGGAAAAAACGCATACGCCCTTTTTGGCCAAGTGCATCATTGTGGACGTTCTGCCTCTTTTCCTATGCTTTCAATGCAATTCCAGTCTACCTCCTGAAATCGGTTTCCTGCAATTCTGCCCCGCTTTCAAGTCCTCTTGGCAGCCTTACTTCAGTCTATTTTTGGACGATAGCTGTCATTTATAACTCTGCAGGTTTGTGAATTACAGTGCCCCTGAGCTCCTTTCTTCAACTCGCTTTCTTGTGAGCTGGCCGCAACACCGCAGGATGGCTTCAGGCCCTAATCTGGTTCCGGCACGGCACGCTGAGCCTTTGGTTAATTCCTCCTCCTGGTGCGAAATGAGAGTTAAATTTGCCGGTCCAGACACCTCCAGCTAGCCTCTCATTGGTTCTCGCTATTCCTGTTCATCTTCCGCAGAAATTGCAAACTGGGCCAAACAGGAGGTTAAAGGGACTGACTCTCCAAGTCGGGAGAGTGTTAGTAAAGCGTCTGGAATGTTGCACCCGAGTACCAGGGGAGGAAAACTGAGACATATTTGAACACGTCTCCCGTTCACATGGTTGATCATACTCTGGGTTCCACATGCATGTTTTAGCTGAAGGAAGAATACCTTAAACCTGGAGAGTGGAGACCCGTGTAATGGGTACCATGCAATATGACTTCAAAGGGTCTTCATTTGCTCACCGAACCTCTCCAATCCTATCACTGCTGCGTTTATGCCCCTGTACACACGCTTGATTCTCTTTTGGAGACATAGCAATCCATAGGTTTTAAGATACTTACTAGTCAGGTACATTCTTAGGCGTTTAATATGGGGTTTTGAGTCCATTTCGTTGAGCAAGGAGTAGCTCTTGTCTATTCCATATTTGGCTTAAGGAACTTTATCTGTGCTCATTTCAATCTCTGGTTTTATGCAGCACCCCAACTCACCTTTACCCTTAAGCAAGCATAAGTTGGTTTTCTAAATTTGAGACCCTGTTCTGTTTTGGAATGCAGTTCCTGTGTAGCCAAGTTTACATTCCGTGTATTAGTGATATCTTATGATGTTTCTTTTTCTGTGTGACTTATTTCAGTTAGAATCATCGTACCTGAATCCACTCATTATGCTACTACGGGCCTGATGACATAGATTTCATTGCTGAGTGATATTGCATTGTACGTAAGTACCACAAGTTCTTTATCCATTTTTCACTTTCTGTGATATTGAACTTGTACGGTAAACGGGGTTCTTGTAAACGGAGGCGTCCCCAACTTTGGGGTGGCTGTGTCTTTTTGATTTTAATTTCCCTAAGCTATAGGACCATAAGTGGAAGTGCCCTAGGCTCTGTTGCTTTGTTTTTTAGATGTTTCAGGAAACACCATACACTTCTCCCGAGTGTCTGTTGGCAATTTACATCCCGCCCATCAGCATAACAAGGCTCCCAGTTCTCCATGGCCTGTCCTGCCTTTCTGGATTTTACACTTTTTTCAGATGGCCCTTTTGACCGGGGGGAAGTGAGACTTCATTGTAGTGCAGATTTCCTTTGCAAGCTTGCTTGGTTGGCCAAAAAGGGCGTATGCGTTTTTTCCTGAATATATTCAGGAAAAAACGCATACGCCCTTTTTGGCCAAGTGCATCATTGTGGACGTTCTGCCTCTTTTCCTATGCTTTCAATGCAATTCCAGTCTACCTCCTGAAATCGGTTTCCTGCAATTCTGCCCCGCTTTCAAGTCCTCTTGGCAGCCTTACTTCAGTCTATTTTTGGACGATAGCTGTCATTTATAACTCTGCAGGTTTGTGAATTACAGTGCCCCTGAGCTCCTTTCTTCAACTCGCTTTCTTGTGACCTGGCCGCAACACCGCAGGATGGCTTCAGGCCCTAATCTGGTTCCGGCACGGCACGCTGAGCCTTTGGTTAATTCCTCTTCCTGGTGGGAAATGAGAGTTAAATTTGCCCGTCCAGACACCTCCAGCTAGTCTCTCATTGGTTCTCGCTATTCCTGTTCATCTTCCGCAGAAATTGCAAACTGGGCCAAACAGGAGGTTAAAGGGACTGACTCTCCAAGTCAGGAGAGTGTTAGTAAAGCGTCTGGAATGTTGCACCCGAGTACCAGGGGAGGAAAACTGAGACATATTTGAACACGTCTCCCATTCCCATGGTTGATCATACTCTGGGTTCCACATGCATGTTTTAGCTGAAGGAAGAATACCTTAAACCTGGAGAGTTGAGACCCGTGGAATGGGTACCATGCAATATGACTTCAAAGGGTCTTCATTTGCTCACCGAACCTCTCCAATCCTATCACTGCTGCGTTTATGCCCCTGTACACACGCTTGATTCTCTTTTGGAGACATAGCAATCCATAGGTTTTAAGATACTTACTAGTCAGGTACATTCTTAGGCGTTTAATATGCGGTGTTGAGTCCATTTCGTTGAGCAAGGAGTAGCTCTTGTCTATTCCATATTTGGCTTAAGGAACTTTATCTGTGCTCATTTCAATCTCTGGTTTTATGCAGCACCCCAACTCACCTTTACCCTTAAGCAAGCATAAGTTGGTTTTCTAAATTTGAGACCCTGTTCTGTTTTGGAATGCAGTTCCTGTGTAGCCAAGTTTACATTCCGTGTATTAGTGATATCTTATGATGTTTCTTTTTCTGTGTGACTTATTTCAGTTAGAATCATCGTACCTGAATCCACTCATTATGCTACTACGGGCCTGATGACATAGATTTCATTGCTGAGTGATATTGCATTGTACGTAAGTACCACAAGTTCTTTATCCATTTTTCACTTTCTGTGATATTGAACTTGTACGGTAAACGGGGTTCTTGTAAACGGAGGCGTCCCCAACTTTGGGGTGGCTGTGTCTTTTTGATTTTAATTTCCCTAAGCTATAGGACCATAAGTGGAAGTGCCCTAGGCTCTGTTGCTTTGTTTTTTAGATGTTTCAGGAAACACCATACACTTCTCCCGAGTGTCTGTTGGCAATTTACATCCCGCCCATCAGCATAACAAGGCTCCCAGTTCTCCATGGCCTGTCCTGCCTTTCTGGATTTTACACTTTTTTCAGATGGCCCTTTTGACCGGGGGGAAGTGAGACTTCATTGTAGTGCAGATTTCCTTTGCAAGCTTGCTTGGTTGGCCAAAAAGGGCGTATGCGTTTTTTCCTGAATATATTCAGGAAAAAACGCATACGCCCTTTTTGGCCAAGTGCATCATTGTGGACGTTCTGCCTCTTTTCCTATGCTTTCAATGCAATTCCAGTCTACCTCCTGAAATCGGTTTCCTGCAATTCTGCCCCGCTTTCAAGTCCTCTTGGCAGCCTTACTTCAGTCTATTTTTGGACGATAGCTGTCATTTATAACTCTGCAGGTTTGTGAATTACAGTGCCCCTGAGCTCCTTTCTTCAACTCGCTTTCTTGTGACCTGGCCGCAACACCGCAGGATGGCTTCAGGCCCTAATCTGGTTCCGGCACGGCACGCTGAGCCTTTGGTTAATTCCTCTTCCTGGTGGGAAATGAGAGTTAAATTTGCCCGTCCAGACACCTCCAGCTAGTCTCTCATTGGTTCTCGCTATTCCTGTTCATCTTCCGCAGAAATTGCAAACTGGGCCAAACAGGAGGTTAAAGGGACTGACTCTCCAAGTCGGGAGAGTGTTAGTAAAGCGTCTGGAATGTTGCACCCGAGTACCAGGGGAGGAAAACTGAGACATATTTGAACACGTCTCCCATTCCCATGGTTGATCATACTCTGGGTTCCACATGCATGTTTTAGCTGAAGGAAGAATACCTTAAACCTGGAGAGTTGAGACCCGTGGAATGGGTACCATGCAATATGACTTCAAAGGGTCTTCATTTGCTCACCGAACCTCTCCAATCCTATCACTGCTGCGTTTATGCCCCTGTACACACGCTTGATTCTCTTTTGGAGACATAGCAATCCATAGGTTTTAAGATACTTACTAGTCAGGTACATTCTTAGGCGTTTAATATGCGGTGTTGAGTCCATTTCGTTGAGCAAGGAGTAGCTCTTGTCTATTCCATATTTGGCTTAAGGAACTTTATCTGTGCTCATTTCAATCTCTGGTTTTATGCAGCACCCCAACTCACCTTTCCCCTTAAGCAAGCATAAGTTGGTTTTCTAAATTTGAGACCCTGTTCTGTTTTGGAATGCAGTTCCTGTGTAGCCAAGTTTACATTCCGTGTATTAGTGATATCTTATGATGTTTCTTTTTCTGTGTGACTTATTTCAGTTAGAATCATCGTACCTGAATCCACTCATTATGCTGCTACGGGCCTGATGACATAGATTTCATTGCTGAGTGATACTGCATTGTACGTAAGTACCACAAGTTCTTTATCCATTTTTCACTTTCTGTGATATTGAACTTGTACGGTAAACGAGGTTCTTGTAAACGGAGGCGTCCCAAACTTTGGGGTGGCTGTGTCTTTTTGATTTTAATTTCCCTAAGCTATAGGACCATAAGTGGAAGTGCCCTAGGCTCTGTTGCTTTGTTTTTTAGATGTTTTAGGAAACACCATAAACTTCTCCCGAGTGTTTGTTGGCAATTTACATCCCGCCCATCAGCATAACAAGGCTCCCAGTTCTCCATGGCCTGTCCTGCCTTTCTGGATTTTACACTTTTTTCAGATGGCCCTTTTGACCGGGGGGAAGTGAGACTTCATTGTAGTGCAGATTTCCTTTGCAAGCTTGCTTGGTTGGCCAAAAAGGGCGTATGCGTTTTTTCCTGAATATATTCAGGAAAAAACGCATACGCCCTTTTTGGCCAAGTGCATCATTGTGGACGTTCTGCCTCTTTTTCTATGCTTTCAATGCAATTCCAGTCTACCTCCTGAAATCGGTTTCCTGCAATTCTGCCCCGCTTTCAAGTCCTCTTGGCAGCCTTACTTCAGTCTATTTTTGGACGATAGCTGTCATTTATAACTCTGCAGGTTTGTGAATTACAGTGCCCCTGAGCTCCTTTCTTCAACTCGCTTTCTTTTGAGCTGGCCGCAACACCGCAGGATGGCTTCAGGCCCTAATCTGGTTCCGGTACGGCACGCTGAGCCTTTGGTTATTTCCTCTTCCTGGTGGGAAATGAGAGTTAAATTTGCCCGTCCAGACACCTCCAGCTAGCCTCTCATTGGTTCTCGCTATTCCTGTTCATCTTCCGCAGAAATTGCAAACTGGGCCAAACAGGAGGTTAAAGGCGCTGACTCTCCAAGTGGGGAGAGTGTTAGTAAAGCGTCTGGAATGTTGCACCCGAGTACCAGGGGAGGAAAACTGAGACATATTTGAACACGTCTCCCGTTCACATGGTTGATCATACTTGGGTTCCACATGCATGTTTTAGCTGAAGGAAGAATACCTTAAACCTGGGTAGTTGAAACCCGTGGAATGGGTACCATGCAATATGACTTCAAAGGGTCTTCATTTGCTCACCGAACCTCTCCAATCCTATCACTGCTGCGTTTATGCCCCTGTACACATGCTTGATTCTCTTTCGGAGACATAGCAATCCATAGGTTTTAAGATACTTACAAGTCAGGTACATTCTTAGGCGTTTAATATGCGGTGTTGAGTCCATTTCATTGAGCAAGGAGTAGCTCTTGTCTATTCCATATTTGGCTTAAGGAACTTTATCTGTGCTCATTTCAATCTCTGGTTTTATGCAGCACCCCAACTCACCTTTACCCTTAAGCAAGCATAAGTTGTTCTTCTAAATTTGAGTCCCTGTTCTGTTCTGTAATTCAGTTCCTGTGTAGCCAAGTTTACATTCCGTGTATTACTGATATCTTATGATGTTTCTTTTTCTGTGTGACTTACTTCAGTTAGAATCATCATACCTGAATCCACTCATTGTGCTGCTAAGGGCCTGATGACACAGATTTCATTGCTGAGTGATATTGCTTTGTAAGTAAATACCACAACTTCTTTATCCATTTTTCACTTTCTGCGATGTTGAACTTGTACTGTAAACGAGGTTCTTGTAAACAGAGCCGTTCCAAACTTTGGGGTGGCTGTGTCTTTTTGATTTTAATTTCCCTAAGCTATAGGACCATAAGTGGAAGTGCCCTAGGTTCTGTTGCTTTGTTTTTTAGATGTTTCAGGAAACACCATACACTTCTCCCGAGTGGTTGTTGGCAATTTACATCCCGCCCATCAGCATAACAAGGCTCCCAGTTCTCCATGGCCTGTCCTGCCTTTCTGGATTTTACACATTTTTCAGATGGCCCTTTTGACTGGGGGGAAGTGAGACTTCATTGTAGTGCAGATTTCCTTTGCAAGCTTGCTTGGTTGGCCAAAAAGGGCGTATGCGTTTTTTCCTGAATATATTCAGGAAAAAACGCATACGCCCTTTTTGGCCAAGTGCATCATTGTGGACGTTCTGCCTCTTTTCCTGTGCTTTCAATGCAATTCCAGTCTACCTCCTGAAATCGGTTTCCTGCAATTCTGCCCCGCTTTCAAGTCCTCTTGGCAGCCTTACTTCAGTCAATTTTTGGACGATAGCTGTCATTTATAACTCTGCAGGTTTGTGAATTATAGTGCCCCTGAGCTCCTTTCTTCAACTTGCTTTCTTTTGAGCTGGCCGCAACACCGCAGGATGGCTTCAGGCCCTAATCTGGTTCCGGTACGGCACGCTGAGCCTTTGGTTATTTCCTCTTCCTGTTGGGAAATGAGAGTTAAATTTGCCCGTCCAGACACCTCCAGCTAGCCTCTCATTGGTTCTCGCTATTCCTGTTCATCTTCCGCAGAAATTGCAAACTGGGCCAAACAGGAGGTTAAAGGGACTGACTCTCCAAGTGGGGAGAGTGTTAGTAAAGCGTCTGGAATGTTGCACCCGAGTACCAGGGGAGGAAAACTGAGACATATTTGAACACGTCTCCCGATCACATGGTTGATCATACTCTGGGTTCCACATGCATATTTTAGCTGAAGGAAGAATACCTAAAACCTGGGTAGTTGAAACCCGTGGAATGGGTACCATGCAATATGACTTCAAAGGGTCTTCATTTGCTCACCGAACCTCTCCAATCCTATCACTGCTGCGTTTATGACCCTGTACACATGCTTGATTCTCTTTCGGAGACATAGCAATCCATAGGTTTTACGATACTTACTAGTCAGGTACATTCTTAGGCGTTTAATATGCGGTGTTGAGTCCATTTCGTTGAGCAAGGAGTAGCTCTTGTCTATTCCATATTTGGCTTAAGGAACTTTATCTGTGCTCATTTCAATCTCTGGTTTTATGCAGCACCCCAACTCACCTTTCCCCTTAAGCAAGCATAAGTTGGTTTTCTAAATTTGAGACCCTGTTATGTTTTGGAATGCAGTTCCTGTGTAGCCAAGTTTACATTCCGTGTATTAGTGATATCTTATGATGTTTCTTTTTCTGTGTGGCTTATTTCAGTTAGAATCATCGTACCTGAAACCACTCATTATGCTGCTATGGGCCTGATGACATAGATTTCATTGCTGAGTGATACTGCATTGTACGTAAGTACCACAAGTTCTTTATCCATTTTTCACTTTCTGTGATATTGAACTTGTACGGTAAACGAGGTTCTTGTAAACGGAGGCGTCCCAAACTTTGGGGTGGCTGTGTCTTTTTGATTTTAATTTCCCTAAGCTATAGGACCATAAGTGGAAGTGCCCTAGGCTCTGTTGCTTTGTTTTTTAGATGTTTCAGGAAACACCATACACTTCTCCCGAGTGGTTGTTGGCAATTTTCATCCCGCCCATCAGCATAACAAGGCTCCCAGTTCTCCATGGCCTGTCCTGCCTTTCTGGATTTTACACTTTTTTCAGATGGCCCTTTTGACCAGGGGGTAGTGAGACTTCATTGTAGTGCAGATTTCCTTTGCAAGCTTGCTTGGTTGGCCAAAAAGGGCGTATGCGTTTTTTCCTGAATGTATTCAGGAAAAAACGCATACGCCCTTTTTGGCCAAGTGCATCATTGTGGACGTTCTGCCTCTTTTCCTATGCTTTCAATGCAATTCCAGTCTACCTCCTGAAATCGGTTTCCTGCAATTCTGCCCCGCTTTCAAGTCCTCTTGGCAGCCTTACTTCAGTCTATTTTTGGACGATAGCTGTCATTTATAACTCTGCAGGTTTGTGAATTACAGTGCCCCTGAGCTCCTTTCTTCAACTTGCTTTCTTGTGAGCTGGCCGCAACACTGCAGGATGGCTTCAGGCCCTAATCTGGTTCCGGTATGGCACACTGAGCCTTTGGTTATTTCCTCTTCCTGTTGGGAAATGAGAGTTAAATTTGCCCGTCCAGACACCTCCAGCTAGCCTCTCATTGGTTCTCGCTATTCCTGTTCATCTTCCGCAGAAATTGCAAACTGTGCCAAACAGGAGGTTAAGGGCGCTGACTCTCCAAGTGGGGAGAGTGTTAGTAAAGCGTCTGGAATGTTGCACCCGAGTACCAGGGGAGGAAAACTGAGACATATTTGAACACGTCTCCCGATCACATCGTTGATCATACTCTGGGTTCCACATGCATGTTTTAGCTGAAGGAAGAATACCTAAATCCTGGGTAGTTGAAACCCGTGGAATGGGTACCATGCAATATGACTTCAAAGGGTCTTCATTTGCTCACCGAACCTCTCCAATCCTATCACTGCTGCGTTTATGCCCCTGTACACATGCTTGATTCTCTTTCGGAGACATAGCAATCCATAGGTTTTAAGATACTTACTAGTCAGGTACATTCTTAGGCGTTTAATATGCGGTGTTGAGTCCATTTCGTTGAGCAAGGAGTAGCTCTTGTCTATTCCATATTTGGCTTAAGGAACTTTATCTGTGCTCATTTCAATCTCTGGTTTTATGCAGCACCCCAACTCACCTTTCCCCTTAAGCAAGCATTAGTTGGTTTTCTAAATTTGAGACCCTGTTCTGTTCTGTAATTCAGTTCCTGTGTAGCCAAGTTTACATTCCGTGTATTACTGATATCTTATGATGTTTCTTTTTCTGTGTGACTTATTTCAGTTAGAATCATCGTACCTGAATCTACTCATTATGCTGCTACGGGCCTGATGACATAGATTTCATTGTTGAGTGATACTGCATTGTACGTAAGTACCACAACTACTTTATCCATTTTTCACTTTCTGCGATGTTGAACTTGTACTGTAAACGAGGTTCTTGTAAACAGAGGCGTCCCAAACATTGGGGTGGCTGTGTCTTTTTGATTTTAATTTCCCTAAGCTATAGGACCATAAGTGGAAGTGCCCTAGGTTCTGTTGCTTTGTTTTTTAGATGTTTCAGGAAACACCATACACTTCTCCCGAGTGGTTGTTGGCAATTTACATCCCGCCCATCAGCATAACAAGGCTCCCAGTTCTCCATGGCCTGTCCTGCCTTTCTGGATTTTACACTTTTTTCAGATAGCCCTTTTGACCGGGGGGAAGTGAGACTTCATTGTAGTGCAGATTTCCTTTGCAAGCTTGCTTGGTTGGCTAAAAAGGGCGTATGCGTTTTTTCCTGAATATATTCAGGAAAAAACGCATACGCCCTTTTTGGCCAAGTGCATCATTGTGGACGTTCTGCCTCTTTTCCTATGCTTTCAATGCAATTCCAGTCTACCTCCTGAAATCGGTTTCCTGCAATTCTGCCCCGCTTTCAAGTCCTCTTGGCAGCCTTACTTCAGTCTATTTTTGGACGATAGCTGTCATTTATAACTCTGCAGGTTTGTGAATTACAGTGCCCCTGAGCTCCTTTCTTCAACTCGCTTTCTTGTGACCTGGCCGCAACACCGCAGGATGGCTTCAGGCCCTAATCTGGTTCCGGCACGGCACGCTGAGCCTTTGGTTATTTCCTCTTCCTGGTGGGAAATGAGAGTTAAATTTGCCCATCCAGACACCTCCAGCTAGTCTCTGATTGGTTCTCGCTATTCCTGTTCATCTTCCGCAGAAATTGCAAACTGGGCCAAACAGGAGGTTAAAGGCGCTGACTCTCCAAGTCGGGAGAGTGTTAGTAAAGCGTCTGGAATGTTGCACCCGAGTACCAGGGGAGGAAAACTGAGACATATTTGAACACGTTTCCCGTTCACATGGTTGATCATACTTGGGTTCCACATGCATATTTTAGCTGAAGGAAGAATACCTTAAACCTGGAGAGTTGAGACCCGTGGAATGGGTACCATGCAATATGACTTCAAAGGGTCTTCATTTGCTCACCGAACCTCTCCAATCCTATCCCTGCTGCGTTTATGCCCCTGTACACATGCTTGATTCTCTTTTGGAGACATAGCAATCCATAGGTTTTACGATACTTACTAGTCAGGTACATTCTTAGGCGTTTAATATGCGGTGTTGAGTCCATTTCGTTGAGCAAGGAGTAGCTCTTGTCTATTCCATATTTGACTTAAGGAACTTTATCTGTGCTCATTTCAATCTCTGGTTTTATGCAGCACCCCAACTCACCTTTACCCTTAAGCAAGCATAAGTTGGTTTTCTAAATTTGAGACCCTGTTCTGTTCTGTAATTCAGTTCCTGTGTAGCCAAGCTTACATTCCGTGTATTACTGATATCTTATGATGTTTCTTTTTCTGTGTGACTTATTTCAGTTAGAATCATCATACCTGAATCCACTCATTGTGATGCTAAGGGCCTGATGACATAGATTTCATTGCTGAGTGATATTGCTTTGTAAGTAAATACCACAACTTCTTTATCCATTTTTCACTTTCTGCAATGTTGAACTTGTACTGTAAACGAGGTTCTTGTAAACAGAGGCGTCCCAAACATTGGGGTGGCTGTGTCTTTTTGATTTTAATTTCCCTAAGCTATAGGACCATAAGTGGCAGTGCCCTAGGCTCTGTTCCTTTGTTTTTTAGATGTTTCAGGAAACACCATACACTTCTCCCGAGTGTCTGTTGGCAATTTACATCCCGCCCATCAGCATAACAAGGCTCCCAGTTCTCCATGGCCTGTCCTGCCTTTCTGGATTTTACACTTTTTTCAGATGGCCCTTTTGACCGGGGGGAAGTGAGACTTCATTGTAGTGCAGATTTCCTTTGCAAGCTTGCTTGGTTGGCCAAAAAGGGCGTATGCGTTTTTTCCTGAATATATTCAGGAAAAAACGCATACGCCCTTTTTGGCCAAGTGCATCATTGTGGACGTTCTGCCTCTTTTCCTATGCTTTCAATGCAATTTCAGTCTACCTCCTGAAATCGGTTTCCTGCAATTCTGCCCCGCTTTCAAGTCCTCTTGGCAGCCTTACTTCAGTGTATTTTTGGACGATAGCTGTCATTTATAACTCTGCAGGTTTGTGAATTACAGTGCCCCTGAGCTCCTTTCTTCAACTCGCTTTCTTGTGACCTGGCCGCAACACCGCAGGATGGCTTCAGGCCCTAATCTGGTTCTGGCACGGCACGCTGAGCCTTTGGTTATTTCCTCCTCCTGGTGGGAAATGAGAGTTAAATTTGCCCGTCCAGACACCTCCAGCTAGCCTCTCATTGGTTCTCGCTATTCCTGTTCATCTTCCGCAGAAATTGCAAACTGGGCCAAACAGGAGGTTAAAGGCGCTGACTCTCCAAGTGGGGAGAGTGTTAGTAAAGCGTCTGGAATGTTGCACCCGAGTACCAGGGGAGGAAAACTGAGACATATTTGAACACGTCTCCCGATCACATGGTTGATCATACTCTGGGTTCCACATGCATGTTTTAGCTGAAGGAAGAATACCTAAAACCTGGGTAGTTGAAACCCGTGGAATGGGTACCATGCAATATGACT
The DNA here is from genome assembly GCF_949987515.2 of Delphinus delphis. Taxonomy (NCBI): domain Eukaryota; kingdom Metazoa; phylum Chordata; class Mammalia; order Artiodactyla; family Delphinidae; genus Delphinus; species Delphinus delphis. The sequence continues at coordinate 43,328 of NW_027193001.1, read as the reverse complement.
TCAAAGGGTCTTCATTTGCTCACCGAACCTCTCCAATCCTATCACTGCTGCGTTTATGCCCCTGTACGCATGCTTGATTCTCTTTCGGAGACATAGCAATCCATAGGTTTTAAGATACTTACTAGTCAGGTACATTCTTAGGCGTTTAATATGCGGTGTTGAGTCCATTTCGTTGAGCAAGGAGTAGCTCTTGTCTATTCCATATTTGGCTTAAGGAACTTTATCTGTGCTCATTTCAATCTCTGGTTTTATGCAGCACCCCAACTCACCTTTACCCTTAAGCAAGCATAAGTTGGTTTTCTAAATTTGAGTCCCTGTTCTGTTCTGTAATTCAGTTCCTGTGTAGCCAAGTTTACATTCTGTGTATTACTGATATCTTATGATGTTTCTTTTTCTGTGTGACTTATTTCAGTTAGAATCATCATACCTGAATCCACTCATTGTGCTGCTAAGGGTCTTATGACACAGATTTCATTGCTGAGTGATATTGCTTTGTAAGTAAATACCACAACTTCTTTATCCATTTTTCACTTTCTGCGATGTTGAACTTGTACTGTAAACGAGGTTCTTGTAAACAGAGCCATTCCAAACTTTGGGGTGGCTGTGTCTTTTTGATTTTAATTTCCCTAAGCTATAGGACCATAAGTGGAAGTGCCCTAGGTTCTGTTGCTTTGTTTTTTAGATGTTTCAGGAAACACCATACACTTCTCCCGAGTGGTTGTTGGCAATTTACATCCCGCCCATCAGCATAACAAGGCTCCCAGTTGTCCATGGCCTGTCCTGCCTTTCTGGATTTTACACTTTTTTCAGATGGCCCTTTTGACTGGGGGGAAATGAGACTTCTTTGTAGTGCAGATTTCCTTTGCAAGCTTGCTTGGTTGGCCAAAAAGTGCGTATGCGTTTTTTCCTGAATATATTCAGGAAAAAACGCATACGCCCTTTTTGGCCAAGTGCATCATTGTGGACGTTCTGCCTCTTTTCCTATGCTTTCAATGCAATTCCCGTCTACCTCCTGAAATCGGTTTCCTGCAATTCTGCCCCGCTTTCAAGTCCTCTTGGCAGCCTTACTTCAATTTATTTTTGGACGATAGCTGTCATTTATAACTCTGCAGGTTTGTGAATTACAGTGCCCCTGAGCTCCTTTCTTCAACTCGCTTTCTTTTGAGCTGGCCGCAACACCGCAGGATGGCCTCAGGCCCTAATCTGGTTCCGGTACGGCACGCTGAGCCTTTGGTTATTTCCTCTTCCTGTTGGGAAATGAGAGTTAAATTTGCCCGTCCAGACACCTCCAGCTAGCCTCTCATTGGTTCTTGCTATTCCTGTTCATCTTCCGCAGAAATTGCAAACTGTGCCAAACAGGAGGTTAAGGGCGCTGACTCTCCAAGTGGGGAGAGTGTTAGTAAAGCGTCTGGAATGTTGCACCCGAGTACCAGGGGAGGAAAACTGAGACATATTTGAACACGTCTCCCGATCACATGGTTGATCATACTCTGGGTTCCACATGCATGTTTTAGCTGAAGGAAGAATACCTAAAACCTGGGTAGTTGAAACCCGTGGAATGGGTACCATGCAATATGACTTCAAAGGGTCTTCATTTGCTCACCGAACCTCTCCAATCCTATCACTGCTGCGTTTATGCCCCTGTACACATGCTTGATTCTCTTTCGGAGACATAGCAATCCATAGGTTTTAAGATACTTACTAGTCAGGTACATTCTTAGGCGTTTAATATGCGGTGTTGAGTCCATTTCGTTGAGCAAGGAGTAGCTCTTGTCTATTCCATATTTGGCTTAAGGAACTTTATCTGTGCTCATTTCAATCTCTGGTTTTATGCAGCAACCCAACTCACCTTTCCCCTTAAGCAAGCATAAGTTGGTTTTCTAAATTTGAGAACCTGTTCTGTTTTGGAATTCAGTTCCTGTGTAGCCAAGTTTCCATTCCGTGTATTACTGATATCTTATGATGTTTCTTTTTCTGTGTGACTTATTTCAGTTAGAATCATCGTACCTGAATCTACTCATTATGCTGCTACGGGCCTGATGACATAGATTTCATTGTTGAGTGATACTGCATTGTACGTAAGTACCACAAGTTCTTTATCCATTTTTCACTTTCTGCGATGTTGAACTTGTACTGTAAACGAGGTTCTTGTAAACAGAGCCGTTCCAAACTTTGGGGTGGCTGTGTCTTTTTGATTTTAATTTCCCTAAGCTATAGGACCATAAGTGGAAGTGCCCTAGGCTCTGTTGCTTTGTTTTTTAGATGTTTCAGGAAACACCATACACTTCTCCCACGTGTCTGTTGGCAATTTACATCCCGCCCATCAGCATAACAAGGCTCCCAGTTCTCAATGGCCTGTTGCCTTTCTGGATTTTACACTTTTTTCAGATGGCCCTTTTGACCGGGGGGAAGTGAGACTTCATTGTAGTGCAGATTTCCTTTGCAAGCTTGCTTGGTTGGCCAAAAAGGGCGTATGCGTTTTTTCCTGAATATATTCAGGAAAAAACGCATACGCCCTTTTTGGCCAAGTGCATCATTGTGGACGTTCTGCCTCTTTTCCTATGCTTTCAATGCAATTCCAGTCTACCTCCTGAAATCGGTTTCCTGCAATTCTGCCCCGCTTTCAAGTCCTCTTGGCAGCCTTACTTCAGTCTATTTTTGGACGATAGCTGTCATTTATAACTCTGCAGGTAGGTGAATTACAGTGCCCCTGAGCTCCTTTCTTCAACTCGCTTTCTTGTGACCTGGCCGCTATACGGCAGGATGGCTTCAGGCCCTAATCTGGTTCCGGCCCGGCATGCTGAGCCTTTGGTTAATTCCTCTTCCTGGTGGGAAATGAGAGTTAAATTTGCCCGTCCAGACACCTCCTGCTAGCCTCTCATTGGTTCTCACTATTCCTGTTCATCTTCCGCAGAAATTGCAAACTGGGCCAAACAGGAGGTTAAAGGGACTGACTCTCCAAGTTGGGAGAGTGTTAGTAAAGCGTCTGGAATATTACACCCGAGTACCAGGGGAGGAAAACTGAGACATATTTGAACACGTCTCCTGTTCACATGGTTGATCATACTCTGGGTTCCACATGCATGTTTTAGCTGAAGGAAGAATACCTTAAACCTGGAGATTTGAGACCCATGTAATGGGTACCATGCAATATGACTTCAAAGGGTCTTCATTTGCTCACCGAACCTCTCCAATCCTATCACTGCTGCGTTTATGCCCCTGTACACATGCTTGATTCTCTTTCGGAGACATAGCAATCCATAGGTTTTAAGATACTTACTAGTCAGGTACATTCTTAGGCGTTTAATATGCGGTGTTGAGTCCATTTCGTTGAGCAAGGAGTAGCTCTTGTCTATTCTATATTTGACTTAAGGAACTTTATCTGTGCTCATTTCAATCTCTGGTTTTATGCAGCACCCCAACTCACCTTTACCCTTAAGCAAGCATAAGTTGGTTTTCTAAATTTGAGAACCTGTTCTGTTCTGTAATTCAGTTCCTGTGTAGCCAAGTTTACATTCCGTGTATTACTGATATCTTATGATGTTTCTTTTTCTGTGTGACTTACTTCAGTTAGAATCATCATACCTGAATCCACTCATTGTGCTGCTAAGGGCCTGATGACACAGATTTCATTGCTGAGTGATATTGCTTTGTAAGTAAATACCACAACTTCTTTATCCATTTTTCACTTTCTGCGATGTTGAACTTGTACTGTAAACGAGGTTCTTGTAAACAGAGGCGTCCCAAACTTTCGGGTGGCTGTGCCTTTTTGATTTTAATTTCCCTAAGCTATAGGACCATAAGTGGAAGTGCCCTAGGTTCTGTTGCTTTGTTTTTTAGATGTTTCAGGAAACACCATACACTTCTCCCGAGTCGTTGTTGGCAATTTACATCCCGCCCATCAGCATAACAAGGCTCCCAGTTCTCCATGGTCTGTCCTGCCTTTCTGGATTTTACACTTTTTTCAGATGGCCCTTTTGACCGGGGGGAAGTGAGACTTCATTGTAGTGCAGATTTCCTTTGCAAGCTTGCTTGGTTGGCCAAAAAGGGCGTATGCGTTTTTTCCTGAATATATTCAGGAAAAAACGCATACGCCCTTTTTGGCCAAGTGCATCATTGTGGACGTTCTGCCTCTTTTCCTATGCTTTCAATGCAATTCCAGTCTACCTCCTGAAATCGGTTTCCTGCAATTCTGCCCCGCTTTCAAGTCCTCTTGGCAGCCTTACTTCAGTCTATTTTTGGACGATAGCTGTCATTTATAACTCTGCAGGTTTGTGAATTACAGTGTCCCTGAGCTCCTTTCTTCAACTCGCTTTCTTGTGACCTGGCCGCAACACCGCAGGATGGCTTCAGGCCCTAATCTGGTTCCGGCCCGGCATGCTGAGCCTTTGGTTAATTCCTCTTCCTGGTGGGAAATGAGAGTTAAATTTGCCCATCCAGACACCTCCAGCTAGCCTCTCATTGGTTCTCACTATTCCTGTTCATCTTCCGCAGAATTTGCAAACTGGGCCAAACAGGAGGTTAAAGGGACTGACTCTCCAAGTGGGGAGAGTGTTAGTAAAGCGTCTGGAATGTTGCACCCGAGTACCAGGGGAGGAAAACTGAGACATATTTGAACACGTCTCCCGATCACATGGTTGATCATACTCTAGGTTCCACATGCATGTTTTAGCTGAAGGAAGAATACCTTAAACCTGGGTAGTTGAAACCCGTGGAATGGGTACCATGCAATATGACTTCAAAGGGTCTTCATTTGCTCACCGAACCTCTCCAATCCTATCACTGCTGCGTTTATGCCCCTGTACACATGCTTGATTCTCTTTCGGAGACATAGCAATCCATAGGTTTTAAGATACTTACTAGTCAGGTACATTCTTAGGCGTTTAATATGCGGTGTTGAGTCCATTTCGTTGAGCAAGGAGTAGCTCTTGTCTATTCCATATTTGGCTTAAGGACCTTTATCTGTGCTCATTTCAATCTCTGGTTTTATGCAGCACCCCAACTCACCTTTCCCCTTAAGCAAGCATAAGTTGTTTTTCTAAATTTGAGACCCTGTTCTGTTCTGTAATTCAGTTCCTGTGTAGCCAAGTTTCCATTCCGTGTATTACTGATATCTTATGATGTTTCTTTTTCTGTGTGACTTATTTCAGTTAGAATCATCATACCTGAATCCACTCATTGTGCTGCTAAGGGCCTGATGACATAGATTTCATTGCTGAGTGATATTGCTTTGTAAGTGAATACCACAACTTCTTTATCCATTTTTCACTTTCTGCGATGTTGAACTTGTACTGTAAACGAGGTTCTTGTAAACAGAGCCGTTCCAAACTTTGGGGTGGCTGTGTCTTTTTGATTTTAATTTCTCTAACTATAGGACCATAAGTGGAAGTGCCCTAGGCTCTGTTGCTTTGTTTTTTAGATGTTTCATGAAACACCATACACTTCTCCCAAGTGTCTGTTGGCAATTTACATCCCGCCCATCAGCATAACAAGGCTCCCAGTTCTCCATGGCCTGTCCTGCCTTTCTGGATTTTACACTTTTTTCAGAGGGCCCTTTTGACCGGGGGGAAGTGAGACTTCATTGTAGTGCAGATTTCCTTTGCAAGCTTGCTTGGTTGGCCAAAAAGGGCGTATGCGTTTTTTCCTGAATATATTCAGGAAAAAACGCATACGCCCTTTTTGGCCAAGTGCATCATTGTGGACGTTCTGCCTCTTTTCCTATGCTTTCAATGCAATTCCAGTCTACCTCCTGAAATCGGTTTCCTGCAATTCTGCCCCGCTTTCAAGTCCTCTTGGCAGCCTTACTTCAGTCTATTTTTGGACGATAGCTGTCATTTATAACTCTGCAGGTTTGTGAATTACAGTGCCCCTGAGCTCCTTTCTTCAACTCGCTTTCTTGTGACCTGGCCGTAACACCGCAGGATGGCTTCAGGCCCTAATCTGGTTCCGTCCCGGCATGCTGAGCCTTTGGTTAATTCCTCTTCCTGGTGGGAAATGAGAGTTAAATTTGCCCGTCCAGACACCTCCAGCTAGCCTCTCATTGGTTCTCGCTATTCCTGTTCATCTTCCGCAGAAATTGCAAACTGGGCCAAACAGGAGGTTAAAGGGACTGACTCTCCAAGTCGGGAGAGTGTTAGTAAAGCGTCTGGAATGTTGCACCCAAGTACCAGGGGAGGAAAACTGAGACATATTTGAACACGTCTACCGTTCACATGGTTGATCATACTCTGGGTTCCACATGCATGTTTTAGCTGAAGGAAGAATACCTTAAACCTGGAGAGTTGAGACCCGTGGAATGGGTACCATGCAATATGATTTCAAAGGGTCTTCATTTGCTCACCGAATCTCTCCAATCCTATCACTGCTGCGTTTATGCCCCTGTACACACGCTTGATTCTCTTTTGGAGACATAGCAATCCATAGGTTTTAAGATACTTACTAGTCAGGTACATTCTTAGGCGTTTAATATGGGGTGTTGAGTCCATTTCGTTGAGCAAGGAGTAGCTCTTGTCTATTCCATACTTCGCTTAAGGAACTTTATCTGTGCTCATTTCAATCTCTGGTTTTATGCAGCACCCCAACTCACCTTTCCCCTTAAGCAAGCATAAGTTGCTTTTCTAAATTTGAGACCCTGTTCTGTTCTGTAATTCAGTTCCTGTGTAGCCAAGTTTACATTCCGTGTATTAGTGATATCTTATGATGTTTCTTTTTCTGTGTGACTTACTTCAGTTAGAATCATCATACCTGAATCCACTCATTGTGCTGCTAAGGGCCTGATGACACAGATTTCATTGCTGAGTGATATTGCTTTGTAAGTAAATACCACAACTTCTTTATCCATTTTTCACTTTCTGCGATGTTGAACTTGTACTGTAAACGAGGTTCTTGTAAACAGAGGCGTCCCAAACATTGGGGTGGCTGTGTCTTTTTGATTTTAATTTCCCTAAGCTGTAGGACCATAAGTGGCAGTGCCCTAGGCTCTGTTGCTTTGTTTTTTAGATGTTTCATGAAACACCATACACTTCTCCCGAGTGGTTGTTGGCAATTTACATCCCGCCCATCAGCATAACAAGGTTCCCAGTTCTCCATGGCCTGTCCTGCCTTTCTGGATTTTACACTTTTTTCAGAGGGCCCTTTTGACCGGGGGGAAGTGAGACTTCATTGTAGTGCAGATTTCCTTTGCAAGCTTGCTTGGTTGGCCAAAAAGGGCGTATGCGTTTTTTCCTGAATATATTCAGGAAAAAACGCATACGCCCTTTTTGGCCAAGTGCATCATTGTGGACGTTCTGCCTCTTTTCCTATGCTTTCAATGCAATTCCAGTCTACCTCCTGAAATCGGTTTCCTGCAATTCTGCCCCGCTTTCAAGTCCTCTTGGCAGCCTTACTTCAGTCTGTTTTTGGACGATAGCTGTCATTTATAACTCTGCAGGTTTGTGAATTACAGTGCCCCTGAGCTCCTTTCTTCAACTCGCTTTCTTGTGACCTGGCCGCAACACCGCAGGATGGCTTCAGGCCCTAATCTGGTTCCGGTACGGCACGCTGAGCCTTTGGTTAATTCCTCTTCCTGGTGGGAAATGAGAGTTAAATTTGCCCGTCCAGACACCTCCAGCTAGCCTCTCATTGGTTCTCGCTATTCCTGTTCATCTTCCGCAGAAATTGCAAACTGGGCCAAACAGGAGGTTAAAGGGACTGACTCTCCAAGTGGGGAGAGTGTTAGTAAAGCGTCTGGAATGTTGCACCCGAGTACCAGGGGAGGAAAACTGAGACATATTTGAACACGTCTCCCGATCACATGGTTGATCATACTCTAGGTTCCACATGCATGTTTTAGCTGAAGGAAGAATACCTTAAACCTGGGTAGTTGAAACACGTGGAATGGGTACCATGCAATATGACTTCAAAGGGTCTTCATTTGCTCACCAAACCTCTCCAATCCTATCACTGCTGCGTTTATGCCCCTGTACACATGCTTGATTCTCTTTCGGAGACATAGCAATCCATAGGTTTTACGATACTTACTAGTCAGGTACATTCTTAGGCGTTTAATATGGGGTGTTGAGTCCATTTCGTTGAGCAAGGAGTAGCTCCTGTCTATTCCATATTTGGCTTAAGGAACTTTATCTGTGCTCATTTCAATCTCTGGTTTTATGCAGCACCCCAACTCACCTTTACCCTTAAGCAAGAATAAGTTGGTTTTCTAAATTTGAGACCCTGTTCTGTTCTGTAATTCAGTTCCTGTGTAGCCAAGTTTACATTCCGTGTATTACTGATATCTTATGATGTTTCTTTTTCTGTGTGACTTACTTCAGTTAGAATCATCATACCTGAATCCACTCATTGTGCTGCTAAGGGCCTGATGACACAGATTTCATTGCTGAGTGATATTGCTTTGTAAGTAAATACCACAACTTCTTTATCCATTTTTCACTTTCTGCGATGTTGAACTTGTACTGTAAACGAGGTTCTTGTAAACAGAGCCATTCCAAACTTTGGGGTGGCTGTGTCTTTTTGATTTTAATTTCCCTAAGCTATGGGACCATAAGTGGAAGTGCCCTAGGCTCTGTTGCTTTGTTTTTTAGATGTTTCAGGAAACACCATACACTTCTCCCGAGTGCTTGTTGGCAATTTACATCCCGCCCATCAGCATAACAAGGCTCCCAGTTCTCAATGGCCTGTTTCCTTTCTGGATTTTACACTTTTTTCAGATGGCCCTTTTGACCGGGGGGAAGTGAGACTTCATTGTAGTGCAGATTTCCTTTGCAAGCTTGCTTGGTTGGCCAAAAAGGGCGTATGCGTTTTTTCCTGAATATATTCAGGAAAAAACGCATACGCCCTTTTTGGCCAAGTGCATCATTGTGGACGTTCTGCCTCTTTTCCTATGCTTTCAATGCAATTCCAGTCTACCTCCTGAAATCGGTTTCCTGCAATTCTGCCCCGCTTTCAAGTCCTCTTGGCAGCCTTACTTCAGTCTATTTTTGGACGATAGCTGTCATTTATAACTCTGCAGGTTTGTGAATTACAGTGCCCCTGAGCTCCTTTCTTCAACTCGCTTTCTTGTGACCTGGCCGCAACACCGCAGGATGGCTTCAGGCCCTAATCTGGTTCCGGTACGGCACGCTGAGCCTTTGGTTAATTCCTCTTCCTGGTGGGAAATGAGAGTTAAATTTGCCCGTCCAGACACCTCCAGCTAGCCTCTCATTGGTTCTCGCTATTCCTGTTCATCTTCCGCAGAAATTGCAAACTGGGCAAAACAGGAGGTTAAAGGGACTGACTCTCCAAGTGGGGAGAGTGTTAGTAAAGCGTCTGGAATGTTGCACCCGAGTACCAGGGGAGGAAAACTGAGACATATTTGAACACGTCTACCGTTCACATGGTTGATCATACTCTGGGTTCCACATGCATGTTTTAGCTGAAGGAAGAATACCTTAAACCTGGAGAGTTGAGACCCGTGGAATGGGTACCATGCAATATGATTTCAAAGGGTCTTCATTTGCTCACCGAACCTCTCCAATCCTATCACTGCTGCGTTTATGCCCCTGTACACACGCTTGATTCTCTTTTGGAGACATAGCAATCTATAGGTTTTAAGATACTTACTAGTCAGGTACATTCTTAGGCGTTTAATATGGGGTGTTGAGTCCATTTCGTTGAGCAAGGAGTAGCTCTTGTCTATTCCATACTTCGCTTAAGGAACTTTATCTGTGCTCATTTCAATCTCTGGTTTTATGCAGCACCCCAACTCACCTTTCCCCTTAAGCAAGCATAAGTTGGTTTTCTAAATTTGAGACCCTGTTCTGTTCTGTAATTCAGTTCCTGTGTAGCCAAGTTTACATTCCGTGTATTACTGATATCTTATGATGTTTCTTTTTCTGTGTGACTTACTTCAGTTAGAATCATCATACCTGAATCCACTCATTGTGCTGCTAAGGGCCTGATGACACAGATTTCATTGCTGAGTGATATTGCTTTGTAAGTAAATACCACAACTTCTTTATCCATTTTTCACTTTCTGCGATGTTGAACTTGTACTGTAAACGAGGTTCTTGTAAACAGAGGCGTCCCAAACATTGGGGTGGCTGTGTCTTTTTGATTTTAATTTCCCTAAGCTGTAGGACCATAAGTGGAAGTGCCCTAGGCTCTGTTCCTTTGTTTTTTAGATGTTTCAGGAAACACCATACACTTCTCCCGAGTGGTTGTTGGCAATTTACATCCCGCCCATCAGCATAACAAGGTTCCCAGTTCTCCATGGCCTGTCCTGCCTTTCTGGATTTTACACTTTTTTCAGAGGGCCCTTTTGACCGGGGGGAAGTGAGACTTCATTGTAGTGCAGATTTCCTTTGCAAGCTTGCTTGGTTGGCCAAAAAGGGCGTATGCGTTTTTTCCTGAATATATTCAGGAAAAAACGCATACGCCCTTTTTGGCCAAGTGCATCATTGTGGACGTTCTGCCTCTTTTCCTATGCTTTCAATGCAATTCCAGTCTACCTCCTGAAATCGGTTTCCTGCAATTCTGCCCCGCTTTCAAGTCCTCTTGGCAGCCTTACTTCAGTCTATTTTTGGACGATAGCTGTCATTTATAACTCTGCAGGTTTGTGAATTACAGTGCCCCTGAGCTCCTTTCTTCAACTCGCTTTCTTGTGACCTGGCCGCAACACCGCAGGATGGCTTCAGGCCCTAATCTGGTTCCGGTACGGCACGCTGAGCCTTTGGTTAATTCCTCTTCCTGGTGGGAAATGAGAGTTAAATTTGCCCGTCCAGACACCTCCAGCTAGCCTCTCATTGGTTCTCGCTATTCCTGTTCATCTTCCGCAGAAATTGCAAACTGGGCCAAACAGGAGGTTAAAGGGACTGACTCTCCAAGTGGGGAGAGTGTTAGTAAAGCGTCTGGAATGTTGCACCCGAGTACCAGGGGAGGAAAACTGAGACATATTTGAACACGTCTCCCGATCACATGGTTGATCATACTCTAGGTTCCACATGCATGTTTTAGCTGAAGGAAGAATACCTTAAACCTGGGTAGTTGAAACACGTGGAATGGGTACCATGCAATATGACTTCAAAGGGTCTTCATTTGCTCACCAAACCTCTCCAATCCTATCACTGCTGCGTTTATGCCCCTGTACACATGCTTGATTCTCTTTCGGAGACATAGCAATCCATAGGTTTTACGATACTTACTAGTCAGGTACATTCTTAGGCGTTTAATATGGGGTGTTGAGTCCATTTCGTTGAGCAAGGAGTAGCTCTTGTCTATTCCATATTTGGCTTAAGGAACTTTATCTGTGCTCATTTCAATCTCTGGTTTTATGCAGCACCCCAACTCACCTTTACCCTTAAGCAAGAATAAGTTGGTTTTCTAAATTTGAGACCCTGTTCTGTTCTGTAATTCAGTTCCTGTGTAGCCAAGTTTACATTCCGTGTATTACTGATATCTTATGATGTTTCTTTTTCTGTGTGACTTACTTCAGTTAGAATCATCATACCTGAATCCACTCATTGTGCTGCTAAGGGCCTGATGACACAGATTTCATTGCTGAGTGATATTGCTTTGTAAGTAAATACCACAACTTCTTTATCCATTTTTCACTTTCTGCGATGTTGAACTTGTACTGTAAACGAGGTTCTTGTAAACAGAGCCATTCCAAACTTTGGGGTGGCTGTGTCTTTTTGATTTTAATTTCCCTAAGCTATGGGACCATAAGTGGAAGTGCCCTAGGTTCTGTTGCTTTGTTTTTTAGATGTTTCAGGAAACACCATACACTTCTCCCGAGTGGTTGTTGGCAATTTACATCCCGCCCATCAGCATAACAAGGCTCCCAGTTCTCAATGGCCTGTTTCCTTTCTGGATTTTACACTTTTTTCAGATGGCCCTTTTGACCGGGGGGAAGTGAGACTTCATTGTAGTGCAGATTTCCTTTGCAAGCTTGCTTGGTTGGCCAAAAAGGGCGTATGCGTTTTTTCCTGAATATATTCAGGAAAAAACGCATACGCCCTTTTTGGCCAAGTGCATCATTGTGGACGTTCTGCCTCTTTTCCTATGCTTTCAATGCAATTCCAGTCTACCTCCTGAAATCGGTTTCCTGCAATTCTGCCCCGCTTTCAAGTCCTCTTGGCAGCCTTACTTCAGTCTATTTTTGGACGATAGCTGTCATTTATAACTCTGCAGGTTTGTGAATTACAGTGCCCCTGAGCTCCTTTCTTCAACTCGCTTTCTTGTGACCTGGCCGCAACACCGCAGGATGGCTTCAGGCCCTAATCTGGTTCCGGTACGGCACGCTGAGCCTTTGGTTAATTCCTCTTCCTGGTGGGAAATGAGAGTTAAATTTGCCCGTCCAGACACCTCCAGCTAGCCTCTCATTGGTTCTCGCTATTCCTGTTCATCTTCCGCAGAAATTGCAAACTGGGCCAAACAGGAGGTTAAAGGGACTGACTCTCCAAGTGGGGAGAGTGTTAGTAAAGCGTCTGGAATGTTGCACCCGAGTACCAGGGGAGGAAAACTGGGACATATTTGAACACGTCTACCGTTCACATGGTTGATCATACTCTGGGTTCCACATGCATGTTTTAGCTGAAGGAAGAATACCTAAAACCTGGGTAGTTGAAACCCGTGGAATGGGTACCATGCAATATGACTTCAAAGGGTCTTCATTTGCTCACCGAACCTCTCCAATCCTATCACTGCTGCGTTTATGCCCCTGTACACATGCTTGATTCTCTTTCGGAGACATAGCAATCCATAGGTTTTAAGATACTTACTAGTCAGGTACATTCTTAGGCGTTTAATATGCGGTGTTGAGTCCATTTCGTTGAGCAAGGAGTAGCTCTTGTCTATTCCATATTTGGCTTAAGGAACTTTATCTGTGCTCATTTCAATCTCTGGTTTTATGCAGCACCCCAACTCACCTTTCCCCTTAAGCAAGCATAAGTTGGTTTTCTAAATTTGAGAACCTGTTCTGTTTTGGAATTCAGTTCCTGTGTAGCCAAGTTTCCATTCCGTGTATTACTGATATCTTATGATGTTTCTTTTTCTGTGTGACTTATTTCAGTTAGAATCATCGTACCTGAATCTACTCATTATGCTGCTACGGGCCTGATGACATAGATTTCATTGTTGAGTGATACTGCATTGTACGTAAGTACCACAAGTTCTTTATCCATTTTTCACTTTCTGCGATGTTGAACTTGTACTGTAAACGAGGTTCTTGTAAACAGAGCCGTTCCAAACTTTGGGGTGGCTGTGTCTTTTTGATTTTAATTTCCCTAAGCTATAGGACCATAAGTGGAAGTGCCCTAGGCTCTGTTGCTTTGTTTTTTAGATGTTTCAGGAAACACCATACACTTCTCCCACGTGTCTGTTGGCAATTTACATCCCGCCCATCAGCATAACAAGGCTCCCAGTTCTCAATGGCCTGTTGCCTTTCTGGATTTTACACTTTTTTCAGATGGCCCTTTTGACCGGGGGGAAGTGAGACTTCATTGTAGTGCAGATTTCCTTTGCAAGCTTGCTTGGTTGGCCAAAAAGGGCGTATGCGTTTTTTCCTGAATATATTCAGGAAAAAACGCATACGCCCTTTTTGGCCAAGTGCATCATTGTGGACGTTCTGCCTCTTTTCCTATGCTTTCAATGCAATTCCAGTCTACCTCCTGAAATCGGTTTCCTGCAATTCTGCCCCGCTTTCAAGTCCTCTTGGCAGCCTTACTTCAGTCTATTTTTGGACGATAGCTGTCATTTATAACTCTGCAGGTAGGTGAATTACAGTGCCCCTGAGCTCCTTTCTTCAACTCGCTTTCTTGTGACCTGGCCGCTATACGGCAGGATGGCTTCAGGCCCTAATCTGGTTCCGGCCCGGCATGCTGAGCCTTTGGTTAATTCCTCTTCCTGGTGGGAAATGAGAGTTAAATTTGCCCGTCCAGACACCTCCTGCTAGCCTCTCATTGGTTCTCACTATTCCTGTTCATCTTCCGCAGAAATTGCAAACTGGGCCAAACAGGAGGTTAAAGGGACTGACTCTCCAAGTTGGGAGAGTGTTAGTAAAGCGTCTGGAATATTACACCCGAGTACCAGGGGAGGAAAACTGAGACATATTTGAACACGTCTCCCGTTCACATGGTTGATCATACTCTGGGTTCCACATGCATGTTTTAGCTGAAGGAAGAATACCTTAAACCTGGAGATTTGAGACCCATGTAATGGGTACCATGCAATATAACTTCAAAGGGTCTTCATTTGCTCACCGAACCTCTCCAATCCTATCACTGCTGCGTTTATGCCCCTGTACACATGCTTGATTCTCTTTCGGAGACATAGCAATCCATAGGTTTTAAGATACTTACTAGTCAGGTACATTCTTAGGCGTTTAATATGCGGTGTTGAGTCCATTTCGTTGAGCAAGGAGTAGCTCTTTTCTATTCTATATTTGACTTAAGGAACTTTATCTGTGCTCATTTCAATCTCTGGTTTTATGCAGCACCCCAACTCACCTTTACCCTTAAGCAAGCATAAGTTGGTTTTCTAAATTTGAGAACCTGTTCTGTTCTGTAATTCAGTTCCTGTGTAGCCAAGTTTACATTCCGTGTATTACTGATATCTTATGATGTTTCTTTTTCTGTGTGACTTACTTCAGTTAGAATCATCATACCTGAATCCACTCATTGTGCTGCTAAGGGCCTGATGACACAGATTTCATTGCTGAGTGATATTGCTTTGTAAGTAAATACCACAACTTCTTTATCCATTTTTCACTTTCTGCGATGTTGAACTTGTACTGTAAACGAGGTTCTTGTAAACAGAGGCGTCCCAAACTTTGGGGTGGCTGTGCCTTTTTGATTTTAATTTCCCTAAGCTATAGGACCATAAGTGGAAGTGCCCTAGGTTCTGTTGCTTTGTTTTTTAGATGTTTCAGGAAACACCATACACTTCTCCCGAGTCGTTGTTGGCAATTTACATCCCGCCCATCAGCATAACAAGGCTCCCAGTTCTCCATGGTCTGTCCTGCCTTTCTGGATTTTACACTTTTTTCAGATGGCCCTTTTGACCGGGGGGAAGTGAGACTTCATTGTAGTGCAGATTTCCTTTGCAAGCTTGCTTGGTTGGCCAAAAAGGGCGTATGCGTTTTTTCCTGAATATATTCAGGAAAAAACGCATACGCCCTTTTTGGCCAAGTGCATCATTGTGGACGTTCTGCCTCTTTTCCTATGCTTTCAATGCAATTCCAGTCTACCTCCTGAAATCGGTTTCCTGCAATTCTGCCCCGCTTTCAAGTCCTCTTGGCAGCCTTACTTCAGTCTATTTTTGGACGATAGCTGTCATTTATAACTCTGCAGGTTTGTGAATTACAGTGTCCCTGAGCTCCTTTCTTCAACTCGCTTTCTTGTGACCTGGCCGCAACACCGCAGGATGGCTTCAGGCCCTAATCTGGTTCCGGCCCGGCATGCTGAGCCTTTGGTTAATTCCTCTTCCTGGTGGGAAATGAGAGTTAAATTTGCCCATCCAGACACCTCCAGCTAGCCTCTCATTGGTTCTCACTATTCCTGTTCATCTTCCGCAGAATTTGCAAACTGGGCCAAACAGGAGGTTAAAGGGACTGACTCTCCAAGTGGGGAGAGTGTTAGTAAAGCGTCTGGAATGTTGCACCCGAGTACCAGGGGAGGAAAACTGAGACATATTTGAACACGTCTCCCGATCACATGGTTGATCATACTCTAGGTTCCACATGCATGTTTTAGCTGAAGGAAGAATACCTTAAACCTGGGTAGTTGAAACCCGTGGAATGGGTACCATGCAATATGACTTCAAAGGGTCTTCATTTGCTCACCGAACCTCTCCAATCCTATCACTGCTGCGTTTATGCCCCTGTACACATGCTTGATTCTCTTTCGGAGACATAGCAATCCATAGGTTTTAAGATACTTACTAGTCAGGTACATTCTTAGGCGTTTAATATGCGGTGTTGAGTCCATTTCGTTGAGCAAGGAGTAGCTCTTGTCTATTCCATATTTGGCTTAAGGACCTTTATCTGTGCTCATTTCAATCTCTGGTTTTATGCAGCACCCCAACTCACCTTTCCCCTTAAGCAAGCATAAGTTGTTTTTCTAAATTTGAGACCCTGTTCTGTTCTGTAATTCAGTTCCTGTGTAGCCAAGTTTCCATTCCGTGTATTACTGATATCTTATGATGTTTCTTTTTCTGTGTGACTTATTTCAGTTAGAATCATCATACCTGAATCCACTCATTGTGCTGCTAAGGGCCTGATGACATAGATTTCATTGCTGAGTGATATTGCTTTGTAAGTGAATACCACAACTTCTTTATCCATTTTTCACTTTCTGCGATGTTGAACTTGTACTGTAAACGAGGTTCTTGTAAACAGAGCCGTTCCAAACTTTGGGGTGGCTGTGTCTTTTTGATTTTAATTTCTCTAACTATAGGACCATAAGTGGAAGTGCCCTAGGCTCTGTTGCTTTGTTTTTTAGATGTTTCATGAAACACCATACACTTCTCCCAAGTGTCTGTTGGCAATTTACATCCCGCCCATCAGCATAACAAGGCTCCCAGTTCTCCATGGCCTGTCCTGCCTTTCTGGATTTTACACTTTTTTCAGAGGGCCCTTTTGACCGGGGGGAAGTGAGACTTCATTGTAGTGCAGATTTCCTTTGCAAGCTTGCTTGGTTGGCCAAAAAGGGCGTATGCGTTTTTTCCTGAATATATTCAGGAAAAAACGCATACGCCCTTTTTGGCCAAGTGCATCATTGTGGACATTCTGCCTCTTTTCCTATGCTTTCAATGCAATTCCAGTCTACCTCCTGAAATCGGTTTCCTGCAATTCTGCCCCGCTTTCAAGTCCTCTTGGCAGCCTTACTTCAGTCTATTTTTGGACGATAGCTGTCATTTATAACTCTGCAGGTTTGTGAATTACAGTGCCCCTGAGCTCCTTTCTTCAACTCGATTTCTTGTGACCTGGCCGTAACACCGCAGGATGGCTTCAGGCCCTAATCTGGTTCCGTCCCGGCATGCTGAGCCTTTGGTTAATTCCTCTTCCTGGTGGGAAATGAGAGTTAAATTTGCCCGTCCAGACACCTCCAGCTAGCCTCTCATTGGTTCTCGCTATTCCTGTTCATCTTCCGCAGAAATTGCAAACTGGGCCAAACAGGAGGTTAAAGGGACTGACTCTCCAAGTCGGGAGAGTGTTAGTAAAGCGTCTGGAATGTTGCACCCAAGTACCAGGGGAGGAAAACTGAGACATATTTGAACACGTCTACCGTTCACATGGTTGATCATACTCTGGGTTCCACATGCATGTTTTAGCTGAAGGAAGAATACCTTAAACCTGGAGAGTTGAGACCCGTGGAATGGGTACCATGCAATATGATTTCAAAGGGTCTTCATTTGCTCACCGAATCTCTCCAATCCTATCACTGCTGCGTTTATGCCCCTGTACACACGCTTGATTCTCTTTTGGAGACATAGCAATCCATAGGTTTTAAGATACTTACTAGTCAGGTACATTCTTAGGCGTTTAATATGGGGTGTTGAGTCCATTTCGTTGAGCAAGGAGTAGCTCTTGTCTATTCCATACTTCGCTTAAGGAACTTTATCTGTGCTCATTTCAATCTCTGGTTTTATGCAGCACCCCAACTCACCTTTCCCCTTAAGCAAGCATAAGTTGGTTTTCTAAATTTGAGACCCTGTTCTGTTCTGTAATTCAGTTCCTGTGTAGCCAAGTTTACATTCCGTGTATTAGTGATATCTTATGATGTTTCTTTTTCTGTGTGACTTATTTCAGTTAGAATCATCATACCTGAATCCACTCATTGTGCTGCTAAGGGCCTGATGACACAGATTTCATTGCTGAGTGATATTGCTTTGTAAGTAAATACCACAACTTCTTTATCCATTTTTCACTTTCTGTGATGTTGAACTTGTACTGTAAACGAGGTTCTTGTAAACAGAGGCGTCCCAAACATTGGGGTGGCTGTGTCTTTTTGATTTTAATTTCCCTAAGCTGTAGGACCATAAGTGGCAGTGCCCTAGGCTCTGTTGCTTTGTTTTTTAGATGTTTCAGGAAACACCATACACTTCTCCCGAGTGGTTGTTGGCAATTTACATCCCGCCCATCAGCATAACAAGGTTCCCAGTTCTCCATGGCCTGTCCTGCCTTTCTGGATTTTACACTTTTTTCAGAGGGCCCTTTTGACCGGGGGGAAGTGAGACTTCATTGTAGTGCAGATTTCCTTTGCAAGCTTGCTTGGTTGGCCAAAAAGGGCGTATGCGTTTTTTCCTGAATATATTCAGGAAAAAACGCATACGCCCTTTTTGGCCAAGTGCATCATTGTGGACGTTCTGCCTCTTTTCCTATGCTTTCAATGCAATTCCAGTCTACCTCCTGAAATCGGTTTCCTGCAATTCTGCCCCGCTTTCAAGTCCTCTTGGCAGCCTTACTTCAGTCTATTTTTGGACGATAGCTGTCATTTATAACTCTGCAGGTTTGTGAATTACAGTGCCCCTGAGCTCCTTTCTTCAACTCGCTTTCTTGTGACCTGGCCGCAACACCGCAGGATGGCTTCAGGCCCTAATCTGGTTCCGGTACGGCACGCTGAGCCTTTGGTTAATTCCTCTTCCTGGTGGGAAATGAGAGTTAAATTTGCCCGTCCAGACACCTCCAGCTAGCCTCTCATTGGTTCTCGCTATTCCTGTTCATCTTCCGCAGAAATTGCAAACTGGGCCAAACAGGAGGTTAAAGGGACTGACTCTCCAAGTGGGGAGAGTGTTAGTAAAGCGTCTGGAATGTTGCACCCGAGTACCAGGGGAGGAAAACTGAGACATATTTGAACACGTCTCCCGATCACATGGTTGATCATACTCTAGGTTCCACATGCATGTTTTAGCTGAAGGAAGAATACCTTAAACCTGGGTAGTTGAAACACGTGGAATGGGTACCATGCAATATGACTTCAAAGGGTCTTCATTTGCTCACCAAACCTCTCCAATCCTATCACTGCTGCGTTTATGCCCCTGTACACATGCTTGATTCTCTTTCGGAGACATAGCAATCCATAGGTTTTAAGATACTTACTAGTCAGGTACATTCTTAGGCGTTTAATATGGGGTGTTGAGTCCATTTCGTTGAGCAAGGAGTAGCTCTTGTCTATTCCATATTTGGCTTAAGGAACTTTATCTGTGCTCATTTCAATCTCTGGTTTTATGCAGCACCCCAACTCACCTTTACCCTTAAGCAAGAATAAGTTGGTTTTCTAAATTTGAGACCCTGTTCTGTTCTGTAATTCAGTTCCTGTGTAGCCAAGTTTACATTCCGTGTATTACTGATATCTTATGATGTTTCTTTTTCTGTGTGACTTACTTCAGTTAGAATCATCATACCTGAATCCACTCATTGTGCTGCTAAGGGCCTGATGACACAGATTTCATTGCTGAGTGATATTGCTTTGTAAGTAAATACCACAACTTCTTTATCCATTTTTCACTTTCTGCGATGTTGAACTTGTACTGTAAACGAGGTTCTTGTAAACAGAGCCATTCCAAACTTTGGGGTGGCTGTGTCTTTTTGATTTTAATTTCCCTAAGCTATGGGACCATAAGTGGAAGTGCCCTAGGTTCTGTTGCTTTGTTTTTTAGATGTTTCAGGAAACACCATACACTTCTCCCGAGTGCTTGTTGGCAATTTACATCCCGCCCATCAGCATAACAAGGCTCCCAGTTCTCAATGGCCTGTTTCCTTTCTGGATTTTACACTTTTTTCAGATGGCCCTTTTGACCGGGGGGAAGTGAGACTTCATTGTAGTGCAGATTTCCTTTGCAAGCTTGCTTGGTTGGCCAAAAAGGGCGTATGCGTTTTTTCCTGAATATATTCAGGAAAAAATGCATACGCCCTTTTTGGCCAAGTGCATCATTGTGGACGTTCTGCCTCTTTTCCTATGCTTTCAATGCAATTCCAGTCTACCTCCTGAAATCGGTTTCCTGCAATTCTGCCCCGCTTTCAAGTCCTCTTGGCAGCCTTACTTCAGTCTATTTTTGGACGATAGCTGTCATTTATAACTCTGCAGGTTTGTGAATTACAGTGCCCCTGAGCTCCTTTCTTCAACTCGCTTTCTTGTGACCTGGCCGCAACACCGCAGGATGGCTTCAGGCCCTAATCTGGTTCCGGTACGGCATGCTGAGCCTTTGGTTAATTCCTCTTCCTGGTGGGAAATGAGAGTTAAATTTGCCCGTCCAGACACCTCCAGCTAGCCTCTCATTGGTTCTCGCTATTCCTGTTCATCTTCCGCAGAAATTGCAAACTGGGCCAAACAGGAGGTTAAAGGGACTGACTCTCCAAGTGGGGAGAGTGTTAGTAAAGCGTCTGGAATGTTGCACCCGAGTACCAGGGGAGGAAAACTGAGACATATTTGAACACATCTACCGTTCACATGGTTGATCATACTCTGGGTTCCACATGCATGTTTTAGCTGAAGGAAGAATACCTTAAACCTGGAGAGTTGAGACCCGTGGAATGGGTACCATGCAATATGATTTCAAAGGGTCTTCATTTGCTCACCGAACCTCTCCAATCCTATCACTGCTGCGTTTATGCCCCTGTACACACGCTTGATTCTCTTTTGGAGACATAGCAATCTATAGGTTTTAAGATACTTACTAGTCAGGTACATTCTTAGGCGTTTAATATGGGGTGTTGAGTCCATTTCGTTGAGCAAGGAGTAGCTCTTGTCTATTCCATACTTCGCTTAAGGAACTTTATCTGTGCTCATTTCAATCTCTGGTTTTATGCAGCACCCCAACTCACCTTTCCCCTTAAGCAAGCATAAGTTGGTTTTCTAAATTTGAGACCCTGTTCTGTTCTGTAATTCAGTTCCTGTGTAGCCAAGTTTACATTCCGTGTATTACTGATATCTTATGATGTTTCTTTTTCTGTGTGACTTACTTCAGTTAGAATCATCATACCTGAATCCACTCATTGTGCTGCTAAGGGCCTGATGACACAGATTTCATTGCTGAGTGATATTGCTTTGTAAGTAAATACCACAACTTCTTTATCCATTTTTCACTTTCTGCGATGTTGAACTTGTACTGTAAACGAGGTTCTTGTAAACAGAGGCGTCCCAAACATTGGGGTGGCTGTGTCTTTTTGATATTAATTT
This sequence comes from Delphinus delphis, assembly GCF_949987515.2. Lineage (NCBI taxonomy): Eukaryota > Metazoa > Chordata > Mammalia > Artiodactyla > Delphinidae > Delphinus > Delphinus delphis. The sequence continues at coordinate 22,176 of NW_027193001.1, read as the reverse complement.
CCCTAAGCTGTAGGACCATAAGTGGCAGTGCCCTAGGCTCTGTTGCTTTGTTTTTTAGATGTTTCAGGAAACACCATACACTTCTCCCGAGTGGTTGTTGGCAATTTACATCCCGCCCATCAGCATAACAAGGTTCCCAGTTCTCCATGGCCTGTCCTGCCTTTCTGGATTTTACACTTTTTTCAGATGGCCCTTTTGACCGGGGGGAAGTGAGACTTCATTGTAGTGCAGATTTCCTTTGCAAGCTTGCTTGGTTGGCCAAAAAGGGCGTATGCGTTTTTTCCTGAATATATTCAGGAAAAAACGCATACGCCCTTTTTGGCCAAGTGCATCATTGTGGACGTTCTGCCTCTTTTCCTATGCTTTCAATGCAATTCCAGTCTACCTCCTGAAATCGGTTTCCTGCAATTCTGCCCCGTTTTCAAGTCCTCTTGGCAGCCTTACTTCAGTCTATTTTTGGACGATAGCTGTCATTTATAACTCTGCAGGTTTGTGAATTACAGTGCCCCTGACCTCCTTTCTTCAACTCGCTTTCTTGTGACCTGGCCGCAGCACCGCAGGATGGCTTCAGGCCCTAATCTGGTTCCGGTACGGCACGCTGAGCCTTTGGTTAATTCCTCTTCCTGGTGGGAAATGAGAGTTAAATTTGCCCGTCCAGACACCTCCAGCTAGCCTCTCATTGGTTCTCGCTATTCCTGTTCATCTTCCGCAGAAATTGCAAACTGGGCCAAACAGGAGGTTAAAGGGACTGACTCTCCAAGTGGGGAGAGTGTTAGTAAAGCGTCTGGAATGTTGCACCCGAGTACCAGGGGAGGAAAACTGAGACATATTTGAACACGTCTCCCGATCACATGGTTGATCATACTCTAGGTTCCACATGCATGTTTTAGCTGAAGGAAGAATACCTTAAACCTGGGTAGTTGAAACCCGTGGAATGGGTACCATGCAATATGACTTCAAAGGGTCTTCATTTGCTCACCAAACCTCTCCAATCCTATCACTGCTGCGTTTATGCCCCTGTACACATGCTTGATTCTCTTTCGGAGACATAGCAATCCATAGGTTTTAAGATACTTACTAGTCAGGTACATTCTTAGGCGTTTAATATGGGGTGTTGAGTCCATTTCGTTGAGCAAGGAGTAGCTCTTGTCTATTCCATATTTGGCTTAAGGAACTTTATCTGTGCTCATTTCAATCTCTGGTTTTATGCAGGACCCCAACTCACCTTTACCCTTAAGCAAGAATAAGTTGGTTTTCTAAATTTGAGACCCTGTTCTGTTCTGTAATTCAGTTCCTGTGTAGCCAAGTTTACATTCCGTGTATTACTGATATCTTATGATGTTTCTTTTTCTGTGTGACTTACTTCAGTTAGAATCATCATACCTGAATCCACTCATTGTGCTGCTAAGGGCCTGATGACACAGATTTCATTGCTGAGTGATATTGCTTTGTAAGTAAATACCACAACTTCTTTATCCATTTTTCACTTTCTGCGATGTTGAACTTGTACTGTAAACGAGGTTCTTGTAAACAGAGCCATTCCAAACTTTGGGGTGGCTGTGTCTTTTTGATTTTAATTTCCCTAAGCTATAGGACCATAAGTGGAAGTGCCCTAGGCTCTGTTGCTTTGTTTTTTAGATGTTTCAGGAAACACCATACACTTCTCCCGAGTGGTTGTTGGCAATTTACATCCCGCCCATCAGCATAACAAGGCTCCCAGTTCTCAATGGCCTGTTTCCTTTCTGGATTTTACACTTTTTTCAGATGGCCCTTTTGACCGGGGGGAAGTGAGACTTCATTGTAGTGCAGATTTCCTTTGCAAGCTTGCTTGGTTGGCCAAAAAGGGCGTATGCGTTTTTTCCTGAATATATTCAGGAAAAAACGCATACGCCCTTTTTGGCCAAGTGCATCATTGTGGACGTTCTGCCTCTTTTCCTATGCTTTCAATGCAATTCCAGTCTACCTCCTGAAATCGGTTTCCTGCAATTCTGCCCCGCTTTCAAGTCCTCTTGGCAGCCTTACTTCAGTCTATTTTTGGACGATAGCTGTCATTTATAACTCTGCAGGTTTGTGAATTACAGTGCCCCTGAGCTCCTTTCTTCAACTCGCTTTCTTGTGACCTGGCCGCAACACCGCAGGATGGCTTCAGGCCCTAATCTGGTTCCGGTACGGCACGCTGAGCCTTTGGTTAATTCCTCTTCCTGGTGGGAAATGAGAGTTAAATTTGCCCGTCCAGACACCTCCAGCTAGCCTCTCATTGGTTCTCGCTATTCCTGTTCATCTTCCGCAGAAATTGCAAACTGGGCCAAACAGGAGGTTAAAGGGACTGACTCTCCAAGTGGGGAGAGTGTTAGTAAAGCGTCTGGAATGTTGCACCCGAGTACCAGGGGAGGAAAACTGAGACATATTTGAACACGTCTCCCGATCACATGGTTGATCATACTCTAGGTTCCACATGCATGTTTTAGCTGAAGGAAGAATACCTTAAACCTGGGTAGTTGAAACCCGTGGAATGGGTACCATGCAATATGACTTCAAAGGGTCTTCATTTGCTCACCAAACCTCTCCAATCCTATCACTGCTGCGTTTATGCCCCTGTACACATGCTTGATTCTCTTTCGGAGACATAGCAATCCATAGGTTTTAAGATACTTACTAGTCAGGTACATTCTTAGGCGTTTAATATGGGGTGTTGAGTCCATTTCGTTGAGCAAGGAGTAGCTCTTGTCTATTCCATATTTGGCTTAAGGAACTTTATCTGTGCTCATTTCAATCTCTGGTTTTATGCAGCACCCCAACTCACCTTTACCCTTAAGCAAGAATAAGTTGGTTTTCTAAATTTGAGACCCTGTTCTGTTCTGTAATTCAGTTCCTGTGTAGCCAAGTTTACATTCCGTGTATTACTGATATCTTATGATGTTTCTTTTTCTGTGTGACTTACTTCAGTTAGAATCATCATACCTGAATCCACTCATTGTGCTGCTAAGGGCCTGATGACACAGATTTCATTGCTGAGTGATATTGCTTTGTAAGTAAATACCACAACTTCTTTATCCATTTTTCACTTTCTGCGATGTTGAACTTGTACTGTAAACGAGGTTCTTGTAAACAGAGCCATTCCAAACTTTGGGGTGGCTGTGTCTTTTTGATTTTAATTTCCCTAAGCTATGGGACCATAAGTGGAAGTGCCCTAGGTTCTGTTGCTTTGTTTTTTAGATGTTTCAGGAAACACCATACACTTCTCCCGAGTGGTTGTTGGCAATTTACATCCCGCCCATCAGCATAACAAGGCTCCCAGTTCTCAATGGCCTGTTTCCTTTCTGGATTTTACACTTTTTTCAGATGGCCCTTTTGACCGGAGGGAAGTGAGACTTCATTGTAGTGCAGATTTCCTTTGCAAGCTTGCTTGGTTGGCCAAAAAGGGCGTATGCGTTTTTTCCTGAATATATTCAGGAAAAAACGCATACGCCCTTTTTGGCCAAGTGCATCATTGTGGACGTTCTGCCTCTTTTCCTATGCTTTCAATGCAATTCCAGTCTACCTCCTGAAATCGGTTTCCTGCAATTCTGCCCCGCTTTCAAGTCCTCTTGGCAGCCTTACTTCAGTCTATTTTTGGACGATAGCTGTCATTTATAACTCTGCAGGTTTGTGAATTACAGTGCCCCTGAGCTCCTTTCTTCAACTCGCTTTCTTGTGACCTGGCCGCAACACCGCAGGATGGCTTCAGGCCCTAATCTGGTTCCGGTACGGCACGCTGAGCCTTTGGTTAATTCCTCTTCCTGGTGGGAAATGAGAGTTAAATTTGCCCGTCCAGACACCTCCAGCTAGCCTCTCATTGGTTCTCGCTATTCCTGTTCATCTTCCGCAGAAATTGCAAACTGGGCCAAACAGGAGGTTAAAGGGACTGACTCTCCAAGTGGGGAGAGTGTTAGTAAAGCGTCTGGAATGTTGCACCCGAGTACCAGGGGAGGAAAACTGAGACATATTTGAACACGTCTCCCGATCACATGGTTGATCATACTCTAGGTTCCACATGCATGTTTTAGCTGAAGGAAGAATACCTTAAACCTGGGTAGTTGAAACCCGTGGAATGGGTACCATGCAATATGACTTCAAAGGGTCTTCATTTGCTCACCAAACCTCTCCAATCCTATCACTGCTGCGTTTATGCCCCTGTACACATGCTTGATTCTCTTTCGGACACATAGCAATCCATAGGTTTTAAGATACTTACTAGTCAGGTACATTCTTAGGCGTTTAATATGGGGTGTTGAGTCCATTTCGTTGAGCAAGGAGTAGCTCTTGTCTATTCCATATTTGGCTTAAGGAACTTTATCTGTGCTCATTTCAATCTCTGGTTTTATGCAGCACCCCAACTCACCTTTACCCTTAAGCAAGAATAAGTTGGTTTTCTAAATTTGAGATCCTGTTCTGTTCTGTAATTCAGTTCCTGTGTAGCCAAGTTTACATTCCGTGTATTACTGATATCTTATGATGTTTCTTTTTCTGTGTGACTTACTTCAATTAGAATCATCATACCTGAAACCACTCATTGTGCTGCTAAGGGCCTGATGACACAGATTTCATTGCTGAGTGATATTGCTTTGTAAGTAAATACCACAACTTCTTTATCCATTTTTCACTTTCTGCGATGTTGAACTTGTACTGTAAACGATGTTCTTGTAAACAGAGCCGTTCGAAAGTTTGGGGTGGCTGTGTCTTTTTGATTTTAATTTCCCTAAGCTGTAGGACCATAAGTGGCAGTGCCCTAGGCTCTGTTGCTTTGTTTTTTAGATGTTTCAGGAAACACCATACACTTCTCCCGAGTGGTTGTTGGCAATTTACATCCCGCCCATCAGCATAACAAGGTTCCCAGTTCTCCATGGCCTGTCCTGCCTTTCTGGATTTTACACTTTTTTCAGATGGCCCTTTTGACCGGGGGGAAGTGAGACTTCATTGTAGTGCAGATTTCCTTTGCAAGCTTGCTTGGTTGGCCAAAAAGGGCGTATGCGTTTTTTCCTGAATATATTCAGGAAAAAACGCATACGCCCTTTTTGGCCAAGTGCATCATTGTGGACGTTCTGCCTCTTTTCCTATGCTTTCAATGCAATTCCAGTCTACCTCCTGAAATCGGTTTCCTGCAATTCTGCCCCGCTTTCAAGTCCTCTTGGCAGCCTTACTTCAGTCTATTTTTGGACGATAGCTGTCATTTATAACTCTGCAGGTTTGTGAATTACAGTGCCCCTGACCTCCTTTCTTCAACTCGCTTTCTTGTGACCTGGCCGCAACACCGCAGGATGGCTTCAGGCCCTAATCTGGTTCCGGTACGGCACGCTGAGCCTTTGGTTAATTCCTCTTCCTGGTGGGAAATGAGAGTTAAATTTGCCCGTCCAGACACCTCCAGCTAGCCTCTCATTGGTTCTCGCTATTCCTGTTCATCTTCCGCAGAAATTGCAAACTGGGCCAAACAGGAGGTTAAAGGGACTGACTCTCCAAGTGGGGAGAGTGTTAGTAAAGCGTCTGGAATGTTGCACCCGAGTACCAGGGGAGGAAAACTGAGACATATTAGAACACGTCTCCCGATCACATGGTTGATCATACTCTAGGTTCCACATGCATGTTTTAGCTGAAGGAAGAATACCTTAAACCTGGGTAGTTGAAACCCGTGGAATGGGTACCATGCAATATGACTTCAAAGGGTCTTCATTTGCTCACCAAACCTCTCCAATCCTATCACTGCTGCGTTTATGCCCCTGTACACATGCTTGATTCTCTTTCAGAGACATAGCAATCCATAGGTTTTAAGATACTTACTAGTCAGGTACATTCTTAGGCGTTTAATATGGGGTGTTGAGTCCATTTCGTTGAGCAAGGAGTAGCTCTTGTCTATTCCATATTTGGCTTAAGGAACTTTATCTGTGCTCATTTCAATCTCTGGTTTTATGCAGCACCCCAACTCACCTTTACCCTTAAGCAAGAATAAGTTGGTTTTCTAAATTTGAGACCCTGTTGTGTTCTGTAATTCAGTTCCTGTGTAGCCAAGTTTACATTCCGTGTATTACTGATATCTTATGATGTTTCTTTTTCTGTGTGACTTACTTCAGTTAGAATCATCATACCTGAATCCACTCATTGTGCTGCTAAGGGCCTGATGACACAGATTTCATTGCTGAGTGATATTGCTTTGTAAGTAAATACCACAACTTCTTTATCCATTTTTCACTTTCTGCGATGTTGAACTTGTACTGTAAACGAGGTTCTTGTAAACAGAGCCATTCCAAACTTTGGGGTGGCTGTGTCTTTTTGATTTTAATTTCCCTAAGCTATGGGACCATAAGTGGAAGTGCCCTAGGTTCTGTTGCTTTGTTTTTTAGATGTTTCAGGAAACACCATACACTTCTCCCGAGTGGTTGTTGGCAATTTACATCCCGCCCATCAGCATAACAAGGCTCCCAGTTCTCCATGGCCTGTCCTGCATTTATGGATTTTACACTTTTTTCAGATGGCCCTTTTGACCAGGGGGAAGTGAGACTTCATTGTAGTGCAGATTTCCTTTGCAAGCTTGCTTGGTTGGCCAAAAAGGGCGTATGCGTTTTTTCTTGAATATATTCAGGAAAAAACGCATACGCCCTTTTTGGCCAAGTGCATCATTGTGGACGTTCTGCCTCTTTTCCTATGCTTTCAATGCAATTCCAGTCTACCTCCTGAAATCGGTTTCCTGCAATTCTGCCCCGCTTTCAAGTCCTCTTGGCAGCCTTACTTCAGTCTATTTTTGGACGATAGCTGTCATTTATAACTCTGCAGGTTTGTGAATTACAGTGCCCCTGAGCTCCTTTCTTCAACTTGCTTTCTTGTGACCTGGCCGCAACACCACAGGATGGCTTCAGGCCCTAATCTGGTTCCGGCACGGCACGCTGAGCCTTTGGTTATTTCCTCTTCCTGGTGGGAAATGAGAGTTAAATTTGCCCGTCCAGACACCTCCAGCTAGTCTCTCATTGGTTCTCGCTATTCCTGTTCATCTTCCGCAGAAATTGCAAACTGGGCCAAACAGGAGGTTAAAGGCGCTGACTATTCAAGTGGGGAGAGTGTTAGTAAAGCGTCTGGAATGTTGCACCCGAGTACCAGGGGAGGAAAACTGAGACATATTTGAACACGTCTCCCGTTCACATGGTTGATCATACTTGGGTTCCACATGCATGTTTTAGCTGAAGGAAGAATACCTTCAAACTGGAGAGTTAAGACCCGTGTAATGCATACCATGCAATATGACTTCAAAGGGTCTTCATTTGCTCACTGAACCTCTCCAATCCTATCACTGCTGCGTTTATGCCCCTGTACACATGCTTGATTCTCTTTCGGAGACATAGCAATCCATAGGTTTTAAGATACTTACTAGTCAGGTACATTCTTAGGCGTTTAATATGCGGTGTTGAGTCCATTTCGTTGAGCAAGGAGTAGCTCTTGTCTATTTCCATATTTGACTTAAGGAACTTTATCTGTGCTCATTTCAATCTCTGGTTTTATGCAGCACCCCAACTCACCTTTACCCTTAAGCAAGCATAAGTTGGTTTTCTAAATTTGAGACCCTGTTCTGTTCTGTAATTCAGTTCCTGTGTAGCCAAGTTTACATTCCGTGTATTACTGATATCTTATGATGTTTCTTTTTCTGTGTGACTTACTTCAGTTAGAATCATCATACCTGAATCCACTCATTGTGCTGCTAAGGGCCTGATGACACAGATTTCATTGCTGAGTGATATTGCTTTGTAAGTAAATACCACAACTTCTTTATCCATTTTTCACTTTCTGCGATGTTGAACTTGTACTGTAAACGAGGTTCTTGTAAACAGAGCCGTTCCAAACTTTGGGGTGGCTGTGTCTTTTTGATTTTAATTTCCCTAAGCTATAGGACCATAAGTGGAAGTGCCCTAGGTTCTGTTGCTTTGTTTTTTAGATGTTTCAGGAAACACCATACACTTCTCCCGAGTGGTTGTTGGCAATTTACATCCCGCCCATCAGCATAACAAGGCTCCCAGTTCTCCATGGCCTGTCCTGCCTTTCTGGATTTTACACTTTTTTCAGATGGCCCTTTTGACCGGGGGGAAGTGAGACTTCATTGTAGTGCAGATTTCCTTTGCAAGCTTGCTTGGTTGGCCAAAAAGGGCGTATGCGTTTTTTCCTGAATATATTCAGGAAAAAACGCATACGCCCTTTTTGGCCAAGTGCATCATTGTGGACGTTCTGCCTCTTTTCCTATGCTTTCAATGCAATTCCAGTCTACCTCCTGAAATCGGTTTCCTGCAATTCTGCCCCGCTTTCAAGTCCTCTTGGCAGCCTTACTTCAGTCTATTTTTGGACGATAGCTGTCATTTATAACTCTGCAGGTTTGTGAATTACAGTGCCCCTGAGCTCCTTTCTTCAACTCGCTTTCTTTTGAGCTGGCCGCAACACCGCAGGATGGCTTCAGGCCCTAATCTGGTTCCGGTACGGCATGCTGAGCCTTTGGTTAATTCCTCTTCCTGGTGGGAAATGAGAGTTAAATTTGCCCGTTCAGACACCTCCAGCTAGTCTCTCATTGGTTCTCGCTATTCCTGTTCATCTTCCGCAGAAATTGCAAACTGGGCCAAACAGGAGGTTAAAGGGACTGACTCTCCAAGTCGGGAGAGTGTTAGTAAAGCGTCTGGAATGTTGCACCCGAGTACCAGGGGAGGAAAACTGAGACATATTTGAACACTTCTACCGTTCACATGGTTGATCATACTCTGGGTTCCACATGCATGTTTTAGCTGAAGGAAGAATACCTTAAACCTGGAGAGTTGAGACCCGTGGAATGGGTACCATGCAATATGATTTCAAAGGGTCTTCATTTGCTCACCGAACCTCTCCAATCCTATCACTGCTGCATTTATGCCCCTGTACACACGCTTGATTCTCTTTTGGAGACATAGCAATCCATAGGTTTTAAGATACTTACTAGTCAGGTACATTCTTAGGCGTTTAATATGGGGTGTTGAGTCCATTTCGTTGAGCAAGGAGTAGCTCTTGTCTATTCCATACTTCGCTTAAGGAACTTTATCTGTGCTCATTTCAATCTCTGGTTTTATGCAGCACCCCAACTCACCTTTCCCCTTAAGCAAGCATAAGTTGGTTTTCTAAATTTGAGACCCTGTTCTGTTTTGGAATGCAGTTCCTGTGTAGCCAAGTTTACATTCCGTGTATTAGTGATATCTTATGATGTTTCTTTTTCTGTGTGACTTATTTCAGTTAGAATCATCGTACCTGAATCCACTCATTATGCTGCTACGGGCCTGATGACATAGATTTCATTGCTGAGTGATACTGCATTGTACGTAAGTACCACAAGTTCTTTATCCATTTTTCACTTTCTGCGATGTTGAACTTGTACTGTAAACGAGGTTCTTGTAAACAGAGCCGTTCCAAACTTTGGGGTGGCTGTGTCTTTTTGATTTTAATTTCCCTAAGCTATAGGACCATAAGTGGAAGTGCCCTAGGCTCTGTTGCTTTGTTTTTTAGATGTTTCAGGAAACACCATACACTTCTCCCGAGTGGTTGTTGGCAATTTACATCCCACCCATCAGCATAACAAGGCTCCCAGTTCTCCATGGCCTGTCCTGCCTTTCTGGATTTTACACTTTTTTCAGATGGCCCTTTTGACCGGGGGGAAGTGAGACTTCATTGTAGTGCAGATTTCCTTTGCAAGCTTGCTTGGTTGGCCAAAAAGGGCGTATGCGTTTTTTCCTGAATATATTCAGGAAAAAAAGCATACGCCCTTTTTGGCCAAGTGCATCATTGTGGACGTTCTGCCTCTTTTCCTATGCTTTCAATGCAATTCCAGTCTACCTCCTGAAATCGGTTTCCTGCAATTCTGCCCCGCTTTCAAGTCCTCTTGGCAGCCTTACTTCAGTCTATTTTTGGACGATAGCTGTCATTTATAACTCTGCAGGTTTGTGAATTACAGTGCCCCTGAGCTCCTTTCTTCAACTCGCTTTCTTGTGACCTGGCCGCAACACCGCAGGATGGCTTCAGGCCCTAATCTGGTTCCGGCACGGCACGCTGAGCCTTTCGTTATTTCCTCTTCCTGGTGGGAAATGAGAGTTAAATTTGCCCGTCCAGACACCTCCAGCTAGTCTCTCATTGGTTCTCGCTATTCCTGTTCATCTTCCGCAGAAATTGCAAACTGGGCCAAACAGGAGGTTAAAGGCGCTGACTCTCCAAGTGGGGAGAGTGTTAGTAAAGCGTCTGGAATGTTGCACCCGAGTACCAGGGGAGGAAAACTGAGACATATTTGAACACGTCTCCCGTTCACATGGTTGATCATACTTGGGTTCCACATGCATGTTTTAGCTGAAGGAAGAATACCTTAAACCTGGAGAGTTAAGACCCATGTAATGGGTACCATGCAATATGACTTCAAAGGGTCTTCATTTGCTCACCGAACCTCTCCAATCCTATCACTGCTGCGTTTTTGCCCCTGTACACATGCTTGATTCTCTTTCGGAGACATAGCAATCCATAGGTTTTAAGATACTTACTAGTCAGGTACATTCTTAGGGGTTTAATATGCGGTGTTGAGTCCATTTCGTTGAGCAAGGAGTAGCTCTTGTCTATTCCATATTTGACTTAAGGAACTTTATCTGTGCTCATTTCAATCTCTGGTTTTATGCAGCACCCCAACTCACCTTTCCCCTTAAGCAAGCATAAGTTGGTTTTCTAAATTTGAGACCCTGTTCTGTTCTGTAATTCAGTTCCTGTGTAGCCAAGTTTCCATTCCATGTATTACTGATATCTTATGATGTTTCTTTTTCTGTGTGACTTATTTCAGTTAGAATCATCATACCTGAATCCACTCATTGTGCTGCTAAGGGCCTGATGACACAGATTTCATTGCTGAGTGATATTGCTTTGTAAGTAAATACCACAACTTCTTTATCCATTTTTCACTTTCTGCGATGTTGAACTTGTACTGTAAACGAGGTTCTTGTAAACAGAGGCGTCCCAAACTTTGGGGTGGCTGTGTCTTTTTGATTTTAATTTCCCTAAGCTGTAGGACCATAAGTGGCAGTGCCCTAGGCTCTGTTGCTTTGTTTTTTAGATGTTTCAGGAAACACCATACACTTCTCCCGAGTGGTTGTTGGCAATTTACATCCCGCCCATCAGCATAACAAGGCTCCCAGTTCTCCATGGCCTGTCCTGCCTTTCTGGATTTTACACTTTTTTCAGATGGCCCTTTTGACCGGGGGGAAGTGAGACTTCATTGTAGTGCAGATTTCCTTTGCAAGCTTGCTTGGTTGGCCAAAAAGGGCGTATGCGTTTTTTCCTGAATATATTCAGGAAAAAACGCATACGCCCTTTTTGGCCAAGTGCATCATTGTGGACGTTCTGCCTCTTTTCCTATGCTTTCAATGCAATTCCAGTCTACCTCCTGAAATCGGTTTCCTGCAATTCTGCCCCGCTTTCAAGTCCTCTTGGCAGCCTTACTTCAGTCTATTTTTGGACGATAGCTGTCATTTATAACTCTGCAGGTTTGTGAATTACAGTGCCCCTGAGCTCCTTTCTTCAACTCGCTTTCTTGTGACCTGGCCGCAACACCGCAGGATGGCTTCAGGCCCTAATCTGGTTCCGGCACGGCACGCTGAGCCTTTCGTTATTTCCTCTTCCTGGTGGGAAATGAGAGTTAAATTTGCCCGTCCAGACACCTCCAGCTAGTCTCTCATTGGTTCTCGCTATTCCTGTTCATCTTCCGCAGAAATTGCAAACTGGGCCAAACAGGAGGTTAAAGGCGCTGACTCTCCAAGTGGGGAGAGTGTTAGTAAAGCGTCTGGAATGTTGCACCCGAGTACCAGGGGAGGAAAACTGAGACATATTTGAACACGTCTCCCGTTCACATGGTTGATCATACTTGGGTTCCACATGCATGTTTTAGCTGAAGGAAGAATACCTTAAACCTGGAGAGTTAAGACCCGTGTAATGGGTACCATGCAATATGACTTCAAAGGGTCTTCATTTGCTCACCGAACCTCTCCAATCCTATCACTGCTGCGTTTTTGCCCCTGTACACATGCTTGATTCTCTTTCGGAGACATAGCAATCCATAGGTTTTAAGATACTTACTAGTCAGGTACATTCTTAGGCGTTTAATATGCGGTGTTGAGTCCATTTCGTTGAGCAAGGAGTAGCTCTTGTCTATTCCATATTTGACTTAAGGAAATTTATCTGTGCTCATTTCAATCTCTGGTTTTATGCAGCACCCCAACTCACCTTTCCCCTTAAGCAAGCATAAGTTGGTTTTCTAAATTTGAGACCCTGTTCTGTTCTGTAATTCAGTTCCTGTGTAGCCAAGTTTACATTCCGTGTATTACTGATATCTTATGATGTTTCTTTTTCTGTGTGACTTACTTCAGTTAGAATCATCATACCTGAATCCACTCATTGTGCTGCTAAGGGCCTGATGACACAGATTTCATTGCTGACTGGTATTGCTTTGTAAGTAAATACCACAACTTCTTTATCCATTTTTCACTTTCTGCGATGTTGAACTTGTACTGTAAACGAGGTTCTTGTAAACAGAGCCGTTCCAAACTTTGGGGTGGCTGTGTCTTTTTGATTTTAATTTCCCTAAGCTATAGGACCATAAGTGGAAGTGCCCTAGGTTCTGTTGCTTTGTTTTTTAGATGTTTCAGGAAACACCATACACTTCTCCCGAGTGGTTGTTGGCAATTTACATCCCGCCCATCAGCATAACAAGGCTCCCAGTTCTCCATGGCCTGTCCTGCCTTTCTGGATTTTACACTTTTTTCAGATGGCCCTTTTGACCGGGGGTAAGTGAGACTTCATTGTAGTGCAGATTTCCTTTGCAAGCTTGCTTGGTTGGCCAAAAAGGGCGTATGCGTTTTTTCCTGAATATATTCAGGAAAAAACAAATACGCCCTTTTTGGCCAAGTGCATCATTATGGACGTTCTGCCTCTTTTCCTATGCTTTCAATGCAATTCCAGTCTACCTCCTGAAATCGGTTTCCTGCAATTCTGCCCCGCTTTCAAGTCCTCTTGGCAGCCTTACTTCAGTCTATTTTTGGACGATAGCTGTCATTTATAACTCTGCAGGTTTGTGAATTACAGTGCCCCTGAGCTCCTTTCTTCAACTCGCTTTCTTGTGACCTGGCCGCAACACCGCAGGATGGCTTCAGGCCCTAATCTGGTTCCGGTACGGCACGCTGAGCCTTTGGTTATTCCCTCTTCCTGGTGGGAAATGAGAGTTAAATTTGCCCGTCCAGACACCTCCAGCTAGCCTCTCATTGGTTCTCGCTATTCCTGTTCATCTACCGCAGAAATTGCAAACTGGGCCAAACAGGAGGTTAAAGGCGCTGACTCTCCAAGTGGGGAGAGTGTTAGTAAAGCGTCTGGAATGTTGCACCCGAGTACCAGGGGAGGAAAACTGAGACATATTTGAACACGTCTCCCGTTCACATGGTTGATCATACTTGGGTTCCACATGCATGTTTTAGCTGAAGGAAGAATACCTTAAACCTGGAGAGTTGAGACCCGTGTAATGGGTACCATGCAATATGACTTCAAACGGTCTTCATTTGCTCAACGAACCTCTCCAATCCTATCACTGCTGCGTTTATGCCCCTGTACACATGCTTGATTCTCTTTTGGAGACATAGCAATCCATAGGTTTTACGATACTTACTAGTCATGTACATTCTTAGGCGTTTAATATGCGGTGTTGAGTCCATTTCGTTGAGCAAGGAGTAGCTCTTGTCTATTCCATATTTGACTTAAGGAACTTTATCTGTGCTCATTTCAATCTCTGGTTTTATGCAGCACCCCAACTCACCTTTCCCCTTAAGCAAGCATAAGTTGTTTTTCTAAATTTGAGACCCTGTTCTGTTCTGTAATTCAGTTCCTGTGTAGCCAAGTTTACATTCCGTGTATTACTGATATCTTATGATGTTTCATTTTCTGTGTGACTGATTTCAGTTAGAATCATCATACCTGAATCCACTCATTGTGATGCTAAGGGCCTGATGACATAGATATCATTGCTGAGTGATATTGCTTTGTAAGTAAATACCACAACTTCTTTATCCATTTTTCACTTTCTGCGATGTTGAACTTGTACTGTAAACGAGGTTCTTGTAAACAGAGGCGTCCCAAACTTTGGGTGGCTGTGTCTTTTTGATTTTAATTTCCCTAAGCTATAGGACCATAAGTGGCAGTGCCCTAGGCTCTGTTGCTTTGTTTTTTAGATGTTTCAGGAAACACCATACACTTCTCCCGAGTGGTTGTTGGCAATTTACATCCCGCCCATCAGCATAACAAGGCTCCCAGTTCTCCATGGCCTGTCCTGCATTTATGGATTTTACACTTTTTTCAGATGGCCCTTTTGACCAGGGGGAAGTGAGACTTCATTGTAGTGCAGATTTCCTTTGCAAGCTTGCTTGGTTGGCCAAAAAGGGCGTATGCGTTTTTTCTTGAATATATTCAGGAAAAAACGCATACGCCATTTTTGGCCAAGTGCATCATTGTGGACGTTCTGCCTCTTTTCCTATGCTTTCAATGCAATTCCAGTCTACCTCCTGAAATCGGTTTCCTGCAATTCTGCCCCGCTTTCAAGTCCTCTTGGCAGCCTTACTTCAGTCTATTTTTGGACGATAGCTGTCATTTATAACTCTGCAGGTTTGTGAATTACAGTGCCCCTGAGCTCCTTTCTTCAACTTGCTTTCTTGTGACCTGGCCGCAACACCGCAGGATGGCTTCAGGCCCTAATCTGGTTCCGGCACGGCACGCTGAGCCTTTGGTTATTTCCTCTTCCTGGTGGGAAATGAGAGTTAAATTTGCCCGTCCAGACACCTCCAGCTAGTCTCTCATTGGTTCTCGCTATTCCTGTTCATCTTCCGCAGAAATTGCAAACTGGGCCAAACAGGAGGTTAAAGGCGCTGACTATTCAAGTGGGGAGAGTGTTAGTAAAGCGTCTGGAATGTTGCACCCGAGTACCAGGGGAGGAAAACTGAGACATATTTGAACACGTCTCCCGTTCACATGGTTGATCATACTTGGGTTCCACATGCATGTTTTAGCTGAAGGAAGAATACCTTCAAACTGGAGAGTTAAGACCCGTGTAATGCATACCATGCAATATGACTTCAAAGGGTCTTCATTTGCTCACTGAACCTCTCCAATCCTATCACTGCTGCGTTTATGCCCCTGTACACATGCTTGATTCTCTTTCGGAGACATAGCAATCCATAGGTTTTAAGATACTTACTAGTCAGGTACATTCTTAGGCGTTTAATATGCGGTGTTGAGTCCATTTCGTTGAGCAAGGAGTAGCTCTTGTCTATTTCCATATTTGACTTAAGGAACTTTATCTGTGCTCATTTCAATCTCTGGTTTTATGCAGCACCCCAACTCACCTTTACCCTTAAGCAAGCATAAGTTGGTTTTCTAAATTTGAGACCCTGTTCTGTTCTGTAATTCAGTTCCTGTGTAGCCAAGTTTACATTCCGTGTATTACTGATATCTTATGATGTTTCTTTTTCTGTGTGACTTACTTCAGTTAGAATCATCATACCTGAATCCACTCATTGTGCTGCTAAGGGCCTGATGACACAGATTTCATTGCTGAGTGATATTGCTTTGTAAGTAAATACCACAACTTCTTTATCCATTTTTCACTTTCTGCGATGTTGAACTTGTACTGTAAACGAGGTTCTTGTAAACAGAGCCGTTCCAAACTTTGGGGTGGCTGTGTCTTTTTGATTTTAATTTCCCTAAGCTATAGGACCATAAGTGGAAGTGCCCTAGGTTCTGTTGCTTTGTTTTTTAGATGTTTCAGGAAACACCATACACTTCTCCCGAGTGGTTGTTGGCAATTTACATCCCGCCCATCAGCATAACAAGGCTCCCAGTTCTCCATGGCCTGTCCTGCCTTTCTGGATTTTACACTTTTTTCAGATGGCCCTTTTGACCGGGGGGAAGTGAGACTTCATTGTAGTGCAGATTTCCTTTGCAAGCTTGCTTGGTTGGCCAAAAAGGGCGTATGCGTTTTTTCCTGAATATATTCAGGAAAAAACGCATACGCCCTTTTTGGCCAAGTGCATCATTGTGGACGTTCTGCCTCTTTTCCTATGCTTTCAATGCAATTCCAGTCTACCTCCTGAAATCGGTTTCCTGCAATTCTGCCCCGCTTTCAAGTCCTCTTGGCAGCCTTACTTCAGTCTATTTTTGGACGATAGCTGTCATTTATAACTCTGCAGGTTTGTGAATTACAGTGACCCTGAGCTCCTTTCTTCAACTCGCTTTCTTTTGAGCTGGCCGCAACACCGCAGGATGGCTTCAGGCCCTAATCTGGTTCCGGTACGGCACGCTGAGCCTTTGGTTAATTCCTCTTCCTGGTGGGAAATGAGAGTTAAATTTGCCCGTCCAGACACCTCCGGCTAGTCTCTCATTGGTTCTCGCTATTCCTGTTCATCTTCCGCAGAAATTGCAAACTGGGCCAAACAGGAGGTTAAAGGCGCTGACTCTCCAAGTGGGGAGAGTGTTAGTAAAGCGTCTGGAATGTTGCACCCGAGTACCAGGGGAGGAAAACTGAGACATATTTGAACACGTCTCCCGTTCACATGGTTGATCATACTTGGGTTCCACATGCATGTTTTAGCTGAAGGAAGAATACCTTAAACCTGGAGAGTTAAGACCCGTGTAATGGGTACCATGCAATATGACTTCAAAGGGTCTTCATTTGCTCACCGAACCTCTCCAATCCTATCACTGCTGCGTTTATTCCCCTGTACACATGCTTGATTCTCTTTCGGAGACATAGCAATCCATAGGTTTTAAGATACTTACTAGTCAGGTACATTCTTAGGCGTTTAATATGCGGTGTTGAGTCCATTTCGTTTAGCAAGGAGTAGCTCTTGTCTATTCCATATTTGGCCTAAGGAACTTTATCTGTGCTCATTTCAATCTCTGGTTTTATGCAGCACCCCAACTCACCTTTCCCCTTAAGCAAGCATAAGTTGGTTTTCTAAATTTGAGACCCTGTTCTGTTCTGTAATTCAGTTCCTGTGTAGCCAAGTTTACATTCTGTGTATTACTGATATCTTATGATGTTTCTTTTTCTGTGTGACTTATTTCAGTTAGAATCATCATACCTGAATCCACTCATTGTGCTGCTAAGGGCCTGATGACACAGATTTCATTGCTGAGTGATATTGCTTTGTAAGTAAATACCACAACTTCTTTATCCATTTTTCACTTTCTGCGATGTTGAACTTGTACTGTAAACGAGGTTCTTGTAAACAGAGCCGTTCCAAACTTTGGGGTGGCTGTGTCTTTTTGATTTTAATTTCCCTAAGCTATAGGACCATAAGTGGAAGTGCCCTAGGTTCTGTTGCTTTGTTTTTTAGATGTTTCAGGAAACACCATACACTTCTCCCGAGTGGTTGTTGGCAATTTACATCCCGCCCATCAGCATAACAAGGCTCCCAGTTCTCCATGGCCTGTCCTGCCTTTCTGGATTTTACACTTTTTTCAGATGGCCCTTTTGACTGGGGGGAAGTGAGACTTCATTGTAGTGCAGATTTCCTTTGCAAGCTTGCTTGGTTGGCCAAAAAGGGCGTATGCGTTTTTTCCTGAATATATTCAGGAAAAAACGCATACGCCCTTTTTGGCCAAGTGCATCATTGTGGACGTTCTGCCTCTTTTCCTGTGCTTTCAATGCAATTCCAGTCTACCTCCTGAAATCGGTTTCCTGCAATTCTGCCCCGCTTTCAAGTCCTCTTGGCAGCCTTACTTCAGTCTATTTTTGGACGATAGCTGTCATTTATAACTCTGCAGGTTTGTGAATTACAGTGCCCCTGAGCTCCTTTCTTCAACTCGCTTTCTTTTGAGCTGGCCGCAACACCGCAGGATGGCTTCAGGCCCTAATCTGGTTCCGGTACGGCATGCTGAGCCTTTGGTTATTCCCTCTTCCTGGTGGGAAATGAGAGTTAAATTTGCCCGTCCAGACACCTCCAGCTAGCCTCTCATTGGTTCTCGGTATTCCTGTTCATCTTCCGCAGAAATTGCAAACTGGGCCAAACAGGAGGTTAAAGGCGCTGACTCTCCAAGTGGGGAGAGTGTTAGTAAAGCGTCTGGAATGTTGCACCCGAGTACCAGGGGAGGAAAACTGAGACATATTTGAACACGTCTCCTGTTCACATGGTTGATCATACTTGGGTTCCACATGCATGTTTTAGCTGAAGGAAGAATACCTTAAACCTGGAGAGTTGAGACCCGTGTAATGGGTACCATGCAATATGACTTCAAAGGGTCTTCATTTGCTCACCGAACCTCTCCAATCCTATCACTGCTGCGTTTATGCCCCTGTACACATGCTTGATTCTCTTTTGGAGACATAGCAATCCATAGGTTTTACGATACTTACTAGTCAGGTACATTCTTAGGCGTTTAATATGCGGTGTTGAGTCCATTTCGTTGAGCAAGGAGTAGCTCGTATCTATTCCATATTTGACTTAAGGAACTTTATCTGTGCTCATTTCAATCTCTGGTTTTATGCAGCACCCCAACTCACCTTTCCCCTTAAGCAAGCATAAGTTGTTTTTCTAAATTTGAGACCCTGTTCTGTTCTGTAATTCAGTTCCTGTGTAGCCAAGTTTACATTCTGTGTATTACTGATATCTTATGATGTTTCTTTTTCTGTGTGACTTATTTCAGTTAGAATCATCATACCTGAATCCACTCATTGTGCTGCTAAGGGCCTGATGACACAGATTTCATTGCTGAGTGATATTGCTTTGTAAGTAAATACCACAACTTCTTTATCCATTTTTCACTTTCTGCGATGTTGAACTTGTACTGTAAACGAGGTTCTTGTAAACAGAGCCATTCCAAACTTTGGGGTGGCTGTGTCTTTTTGATTTTAATTTCCCTAAGCTATAGGACCATAAGTGGAAGTGCCCTAGGTTCTGTTGCTTTGTTTTTTAGATGTTTCAGGAAACACCATACACTTCTCCCGAGTGGTTGTTGGCAATTTACATCCCGCCCATCAGCATAACAAGGCTCCCAGTTCTCCATGGCCTGTCCTGCCTTTCTGGATTTTACACTTTTTTCAGATGGCCCTTTTGACCGGGGGGATGTGAGACTTCATTGTAGTGCAGATTTCCTTTGCAAGCTTGCTTGGTTGGCCAAAAAGGGCGTATGCGTTTTTTCCTGAATATATTCAGGAAAAAACGCATACGCCCTTTTTGGCCAAGTGCATCATTGTGGACGTTCTGCCTCTTTTCCTATGCTTTCAATGAAATTCCAGTCTACCTCCTGAAATCGGTTTCCTGCAATTCTGCCCCGCTTTCAAGTCCTCTTGGCAGCCTTACTTCAGTCTATTTTTGGACGATAGCTGTCATTTATAACTCTGCAGGTTTGTGAATTACAGTGTCCCTGAGCTCCTTTCTTCAACTCGCTTTCTTGTGACCTGGCCGCAACACCGCAGGATGGCTTCAGGCCCTAATCTGGTTCCGGTACGGCACGCTAAGCCTTTGGTTATTCCCTCTTCCTGGTGGGAAATGAGAGTTAAATTTGCCCGTCCAGACACCTCCAGCTAGCCTCTCATTGGTTCTCGGTATTCCTGTTCATCTTCCGCAGAAATTGCAAACTGGGCCAAACAGGAGGTTAAAGGCGCTGACTCTCCAAGTGGGGAGAGTGTTAGTAAAGCGTCTGGAATGTTGCACCCGAGTACCAGGGGAGGAAAACTGAGACATATTTGAACACGTCTCCCGTTCACATGGTTGATCATACTTGGGTTCCACATGCATGTTTTAGCTGAAGGAAGAATACCTTAAACCTGGAGAGTTGAGACCCGTGTAATGGGTACCATGCAATATGACTTCAAAGGGTCTTCATTTGCTCACCGAACCTCTCCAATCCTATCACTGCTGCGTTTATGCCCCTGTACACATGCTTGATTCTCTTTTGGAGACATAGCAATCCATAGGTTTTACGATACTTACAAGTCAGGTACATTCTTAGGCGTTTAATATGCGGTGTTGAGTCCATTTCGTTGAGCAAGGAGTAGCTCTTGTCTATTCCATATTTGACTTAAGGAACTTTATCTGTGCTCATTTCAATCTCTGGTTTTATGCAGCACCCCAACTCACCTTTCCCCTTAAGCAAGCATAAGTTGTTTTTCTAAATTTGAGACCCTGTTCTGTTCTGTAATTCAGTTCCTGTGTAGCCAAGTTTACATTCCGTGTATTACTGATATCTTATGATGTTTCTTTTTCTGTGTGACTTATTTCAGTTAGAATCATCATACCTGAATCCACTCATTGTGATGCTAAGGGCCTGATGACATAGATTTCATTGCTGAGTGATATTGCTTTGTAAGTAAATACCACAACTTCTTTATCCATTTTTCACTTTCTGCGATGTTGAACTTGTACTGTAAACGAGGTTCTTGTAAACAGAGCCGTTCCAAACTTTGGGGTGGCTGTGTCTTTTTGATTTTAATTTCCCTAAGCTATAGGACCATAAGTAGCAGTGCCCTAGGCTCTGTTGCTTTGTTTTTTA
Source organism: Delphinus delphis (assembly GCF_949987515.2). Taxonomy (NCBI): domain Eukaryota; kingdom Metazoa; phylum Chordata; class Mammalia; order Artiodactyla; family Delphinidae; genus Delphinus; species Delphinus delphis. Next base: position 1,590 of record NW_027193001.1, on the reverse strand, counting down.
GATGTTTCAGGAAACACCATACACTTCTCCCGAGTGTCTGTTGGCAATTTACATCCCGCCCATCAGCATAACAAGGCTCCCAGTTCTCCATGGCCTGTCCTGCCTTTCTGGATTTTACACTTTATTCAGATGGCCCTTTTGACCGGGGGGAAGTGAGACTTCATTGTAGTGCAGATTTCCTTTGCAAGCTTGCTTGGTTGGCCAAAAAGGGCGTATGCGTTTTTTCCTGAATATATTCAGGAAAAAACGCATACGCCCTTTTTGGCCAAGTGCATCATTGTGGACGTTCTGCCTCTTTTCCTATGCTTTCAATGCAATTCCAGTCTACCTCCTGAAATCGGTTTCCTGCAATTCTGCCCCGCTTTCAAGTCCTCTTGGCAGCCTTACTTCAGTCTATTTTTGGACGATAGCTGTCATTTATAACTCTGCAGGTTTGTGAATTACAGTGCCCCTGAGCTCCTTTCTTCAACTCGCTTTCTTGTGACCTGGCCGCAACACCGCAGGATGGCTTCAGGCCCTAATCTGGTTCCGGCCCGGCATGCTGAGCCTTTGGTTAATTCCTCTTCCTGGTGGGAAATGAGAGTTAAATTTGCCCATCCAGACACCTCCAGCTAGCCTCTCATTGGTTCTCGCTATTCCTGTTCATCTTCCGCAGAAATTGCAAACTGGGCCAAACAGGAGGTTAAAGGGACTGACTCTCCAAGTGGGGAGAGTGTTAGTAAAGCGTCTGGAATGTTGCACCCGAGTACCAGGGGAGTAAAAATGAGACATATTTGAACACGTCTCCCGATCACATGGTTGATCATACTCTAGGTTCCACATGCATGTTTTAGCTGAAGGAAGAATACCTTAAACCTGGGTAGTTGAAACCCGTGAAATGGGTACCATGCAATATGACTTCAAAGGGTCTTCATTTGCTCACCAAACCTCTCCAATCCTATCACTGCTGCGTTTATGCCCCTGTACACATGCTTGATTCTCTTTCGGAGACATAGCAATCCATAGGTTTTAAGATACTTACTAGTCAGGTACATTCTTAGGTGTTTAATATGCGGTGTTGAGTCCATTTCGTTGAGCAAGGAGTAGCTCTTGTCTATTCCATATTTGGCTTAAGGAACTTTATCTGTGCTCATTTCAATCTCTGGTTTTATGCAGCACCCCCACTCACCTTTACCCTTAAGCAAGAATAAGTTGGTTTTCTAAATTTGAGACCCTGTTCTGTTCTGTAATTCAGTTCCTGTGTAGCCAAGTTTACATTCCGTGTATTACTGATATCTTATGATGTTTCTTTTTCTGTGTGACTTATTTCAGTTAGAATCATCATACCTGAATCCAGTCATTGTGCTGCTAAGGGCCTGATGACACAGATTTCATTGCTGAGTGATATTGCTTTGTAAGTAAATACCACAACTTCTTTATCCATTTTTCACTTTCTGCGATGTTGAACTTGTACTGTAAACGAGGTTCTTGTAAACAGAGCCGTTCCAAACTTTGGGGTGGCTGTGTCTTTTTGATTTTAATTTCCCTAAGCTATAGGACCATAAGTGGAAGTGCCCTAGGTTCTGTTGCTTTGTTTTTTAGATGTTTCAG